>NW_027526749.1:0-2500 GCF_052857255.1 Amblyomma americanum | reverse complement strand
AGTACAGGGATACATGTCCGTGGTGCGGTGCAACCCCCACGTTATACCACATCACGTGGGAATGCAAGCGTAATTTCGCATTCCATAAAGTAAATGCAGCGATGGCGTAGAGGTAGAACATCCGCCTCGCGTGCAGGAGGACCGGGGTTCAAATCCTGGTGCCGCGCAATTCTCCACCGGGTTTAAAAAAAAAAAACCGCGTGTCGATGGAATTGCATAACCAGGCCTGGAGTGCGGCCTTATCTCGGTGACCAGAACCGACAACGCACTCTCTCACCAGAACAGGATTTGGCCACCCTGGTGTAGTACTTGGCCACAACCTTCTATGATCAAACCAATTAACCCTCGGCCCTCAGTCCCCAGCGGCTGCAGAGCAACTGACCACGGCGGCGGTCAGACCTGTGACGCAGCGGAGGGTGCTAAGAATCTCTGGCTCCGGACAGGCCGCCATTGGAATCTGAACCTGGCAACGTTTAACGCTAGAACTTTAGCTAGTGAGGCTAGCCTAGCAGTGCTGTTCGAGGAACTAGCGGGAATTAAATGGGATGTGATAGGGCTTAGCGAAGTTAGGAGGACAGGTGAGGTGTATACAGTACTAAAGGACGGACACATACTGTGCTATCGCGGGTTAGAGGATAGACGAGAACTAGGTGTGGGTTTCCTCATTAATAAGGATATAGCTGGCAACGTAGAGGAGTTCTACAGTATTAACGAGAGGGTAGCAGCTATAGTAATTAGGCTGAATAGGAGGTACAAGCTGAAAGTGGTGCAGGCCTACGCACCCACATCCAGCCATGATGACCAGGCCGTAGAAAGCTTCTATGAGGACGTAGAATCAGCAATGAATAAAGTAAAATCGCAGTACACTGTACTGATGGGTGACTTCAATGCGAAGGTGGGCAAGAAGCAGGCTGACGACCACGCGGTAGGTGACTATGGGATAGGCTCTAGAAATAGCAGGGGAGAGTTATTAGTCGAATTCGCGGATAGAAATAATTTACGGATCATGAATACCTTCTTCCGCAAACGAGAAAACAGGAAGTGGACCTGGAAGAGCCCCAATGGTGAGATTAAAAATGAAATCGACTTCATACTATGCACTAAACCTGGCATCATTAAGGATGTGGCCGTCCTCGGAAGGGTGCGTTGCAGCGACCATAGAATGGTAAGGTCTAGAATTGGCTTAGACTTGAAGAGGGAACGGAAGAAGCTAGCGAAGAAGAAGACCATTAACGAGTTAGCCGTAAGAGGGAAAGCACAGGAGTTTAGGATAGCGCTGCAAAACAGATACTCGGCTTTAACTGAGGAAGATGATCTTGATGTTCATTCAATGCACGATAACCTGACATCAATAATTACGGAGTGCGCAGTAGAAGTAGGCGGTAGGACAGTTCGAAAAGATACCGGGAAGCTATCTCAGGTGACGAAAGATCTGATTAAGAAGCGCCAAAACATGAAGGCATCTAACACTACCGATAGAATAGAACTAACGGAGCTATCAAAGTTAATAAATAAGCGCAAGGTAGCCGACATAAGGAAGTTTAATATGGAGAGAATCGAGCATGCTATAAAGAACGGAGGTAGCCTAAAAACAGTGAAGAGGAAACTAGGCATAGGTAAAAACCAGATGTATGCATTAAGAGACAAGCAGGGCAATGTCATTAGCAATATGGATAAGATAGTTAACGTAGCCGAAGAGTTCTACACAGACCTGTACAGTAGCCAATGTAATCAGAGCGCTAATGAGAAAGACAGCAGTGCACAGCAATACGTCATCCCGCCAGTTACGAAAGATGAAGTAAAGAAAGCCTTAGAAGCAATGAAAAGGGGAAAAGCAGCTGGGGAGGATCAGGTAACAGCAGATCTGTTGAAGGATGGAGGGGACATCGTGCTAGAGAAACTAGCCACCCTGTATACGCAATGCCTTATGACCTTGACTGTACCAGAAGCTTGGAAGAATGCAAACATTATCCTTATTCATAAGAAGGGAGACGCCAAGGACTTGAAAAATTACAGGCCGATCAGCTTACTATCCGTTGCCTACAAAGTATTTACTAAGGTGATCGCTAATAGAGTCAGGGCAACGTTAGACTTTCATCAACCAAATGATCAGGCAGGCTTTCGTAAAGGATATTCTACAATAGATCATATTCACACTATCAATCAGGTGATAGAGAAATGCGCAGAATATAACCAACCTCTATATATAGCTTTCATTGATTACGAGAAAGCATTCGACTCAGTGGAAACCTCAGCAGTCATACAGGCATTGCGTAATCAGGGGGTAGAAGAGCCTTATGTCAAAATACTGGAAGATATATATAGCAACTGCACAGCTACTATAGTCCACCATAAAGTCAGCAATAAAATTCCAATAAGGAAGGGCGTCAGGCAAGGAGACACGATCTCGCCAATGCTGTTCACCGCATGTTTGCAGGAGGTATTTCGAGGCCTGAATTGGGAAGAGTTGGGAATAAGAATAAATGGAGAATACCTAAAT
>NW_027526748.1:0-79801 GCF_052857255.1 Amblyomma americanum | reverse complement strand
CCGACGTGTTGTGATTTAGCTCGTTTCGGTCTAAAACAGCTTGTTTCGCTGTATTAAGCAAGAATACATGCTTTTCGCGCAGTTATAAGAGAAAAAGTTTTGACGAGTATCACGTGGATACTTGTAAAACCGATGTGTTCAGATTTAGCTCGTTTCGGTCTAAAACAGCTTGTTTGGTTGTATTAAGCACGAATACATGCTTTTCGCGCCGTTATAGGAGAAAAAGTTTTGACGAGTATCACGTGGAACACTTGTAATACCGATGTGTTGTGATTTAGCTCGTTTCGGTCTAAAACAGCTTGATTCGCTGTATTAAGCAAGAATACATGCTTTTCGCGCAGTTATAAAAGAAAAAGTTTTGACGCGTATCAGAGGAACACTTGTAAAACCGATGTGTTGTGATTTAGCTCATTTCGGTCTAAAACAGCTTGTTTCGCTGTATTAAGCAAGAATACATGCTTTTCGCGCAGTTATAAGAGAAAACGTTTTGACGAGTATCACGTGGATACTTGTAAAACCGATGTGTTCAGATTTAGCTCGTTTCGGTCTAAAACAGCTTGTTTCGTTGTATTAAGCAAGAATACATGCTTTTCGCGCAGTTATAAGAGAAAAAGTTTTGACGCGTATTAGAGAGACACTTGTAAAACCGATTTGTTGTGATTTAGCTCGTTTCGGTCTAAAACAGCTTGTTTCGTTGTATTAAGCAAGAATACATGCTTTTCGCGCAGTTATAAGAGAAAAAGTTTTGACGAGTATCACGTGGATACTTGTAAAACCGATGTGTTCAGATTTAGCCCGTTTCGGTCAAAAACAGCTTGTTTCGTTGTATTAAGCACGAATACATGCTTTTCGCGCAGTTATATGAGAAAAAGTTTTGACGAGTATCACGTGGAACACTTGTAATACCGATGTGTTGTGATTTGGCTCGTTTCGGTCTAAAACAGCTTGTTTCGTTGTATTAAGCAAGAATACATGCTTTTCGCGCAGTTATAAGAGAAAAAGTTTTGACGCGTATCAGAGGAACACTTGTAAAACCGATGTGTTCAGATTTAACTCTTTTCGGACTAAAACAGCTTGTTTCGTTGTATTAAGCACGAATACATGCTTTTCGCGCAGTTATAAGAGAAAAAGTTTTGACGAGTATCACGTGGATACTTGTAATACCGACGTGTTGTGATTTAGCTCGTTTCGGTCTAAAACAGCTTGTTTCGCTGTATTAAGCAAGAATACATGCTTTTCGCGCAGTTATAAGAGAAAAAGTTTTGACGCGTATCAGAGGAACACTTGTAAAACCGATGTGTTGTGATTTAGCTCATTTCGGTCTACAACAGCTTGTTTCGTTGTATTAAGCAAGAATACATGCTTTTCGCGCAGTTATAAGAGAAAAAGTTTTGACGCGTGTCACACGGACACTTGTAAAACCGATGTGCTCAGATTTAACTCGTTTCGGTCTAAAACAGCTTGTTTCGTTGTATTAAGCACGAATACATGCTTTTCGCGCAGTTATAAGGGAAAAAGTTTTGACGCGTATCACATGGACACTTGGAAAACCGATGTGTTCAGATTTAGCTCGTTTCGGTCTAAAACAGCTTGTTTCGTTGTATTAAGCACGAATACATGCTTTTCGCGCAGTTATAAGGGAAAAAGTTTTGACGCGTATCACATGGACACTTGGAAAACCGATGTGTTCAGATTTAGCTCGTTTTGGTCTAAAACAGCTTGTTTCGTTGTATTAAGCACGAATACATGCTTTTCGCGCAGTTATAAGAGAAAAAGTTTTGACGCGTATCAGAGGAACACTTGTAAAACCGATGTGTTGTGATTTAGCTCGTTTCGGTCTAAAACAGCTTGTTTCGCTGTATTAAGCACGAATACATGCTTTTCGCGCAGTTATAAGAGAAAAAGTTTTGACGCGTATCAGAGGAACACTTGTAAAACCGATGTGTTGTGATTTAGCTCGTTTCGGTCTAAAACAGCTTGTTTCGCTGTATTAAGCAAGAATACATGCTTTTCGCGCAGTTATAAGAGAAAAAGTTTTGACGCGTATCAGAGGAACACTTGTAAAACCGATGTGTTCAGATTTAGCTCGTTTCGGTCTAAAACAGCTTGTTTTGTTGTATTAAGCACGAATACATGCTTTACGCGCAGTTATAGAAGAAAAAGTTTTGACGCGTATCAGGGAGACACTTGTAAAACCGATGTGTTGTGATTTAGCTCGTTTCGGTCTAAAACAGCTTGTTTCGTTGTATTAAGCAAGAATACATGCTTTTCGCGCAGTTATAAGAGAAAAAGTTTTGACGAGTATCACGTGGATACTTGTAATACCGACGTGTTGTGATTTAGCTCGTTTCGGTCTAAAACAGCTTGTTTCGCTGTATTAAGCAAGAATACATGCTTTTCGCGCAGTTATAGAAGAAAAAGTTTTGACGCGTATCAGAGAGACACTTGTAAAACCGATGTGTTGTGATTTAGCTCGTTTCGGTCTAAAACAGCTTGTTTCGTTGTATTAAGCAAGAATACATGCTTTTCGCGCAGTTATAAGAGAAAAAGTTTTGACGAGTATCACGTGGATACTTGTAAAACCGAAGTGTTCAGATTTAGCTCGTTTCAGTCTAAAACAGCTTGTTTCGTTGTATTAAGCACGAATACATGATTTTCGCGCAGTTATAAGAGAAAACGTTTTGACGAGTATCACGTGGAACACTTGTTATACCGATGTGTTGTGATTTAGCTCGTTTCGGTCTAAAACAGCTTGTTTCGCTGTATTAAGCAAGAATACATGCTTTTCGCGCAGTTATAAGAGAAAAAGTTTTGACGCGTATCAGAGGAACACTTGTAAAACCGATGTGTTGTGATTTAGCTCATTTCGGTCTAAAACAGCTTGTTTCGTTGTATTAAGCAAGAATACATGCTTTTCGCGCAGTTATAAGAGAAAAAGTTTTGACGCGTGTCACAGGGACACTTGTAAAACCGATGTGTTCAGATTTAGCTCGTTTCGGTCTAAAACAGCTTGTTTCGTTGTATTAAGCACGAATACATGCTTTTCGCGCAGTTATAAGAGAAAACGTTTTGACGAGTATCACGTGGAACACTTGTTATACCGATGTGTTGTGATTTAGCTCGTTTCGGTCTAAAACAGCTTGTTTCGCTGTATTAAGCAAGAATACATGCTTTTCGCGCAGTTATAAGAGAAAAAGTTTTGACGAGTATCACGTGGATACTTGTAAAACCGATGTGTTCAGATTTAGCTCGTTTCGGTCTAAAACAGCTTGTTTCGTTGTATTAAGCACGAATACATGCTTTTCGCGCAGTTATAAGAGAAAAAGTTTTGACGATTATCACGTGGAACACGTAATACCGATGTGTTGTGATTTAGCTCGTTTCGGTTTAAAACAGCTTGTTTCGCTGTATTAAGCAAGAATACATGCTTTTCGCGCAGTTATAAGAGAAAAAGTTTTGACGCGTATCAGAGGAACACTTGTAAAACCGATGTGTTCAGATTTAGCTCGTTTCGGTCTGAAACAGCTTGTTTCGTTGTATTAAGCACGAATGCATGCTTTTCGCGCAGTTATAAGAGAAAAAGTTTAGACGCGTATCAGAGGAACACTTGTAAAACCGATGTGTTGTGATTTAGCTCGTTTCGGTGTAAAACAGCTTGTTTCGTAGTATTAAGCAAGAATACATGCTTTTCGCGCAGTTATAATAGAAAAAGTTTTGACACGTATTAGAGGAACACTTGTAAAACCTTTGTGTTGTGATTTAGCTCGTTTCGGTCTAAAACAGCTTGTTTCGCTGTATTAGGCAAGAATACATGCTTTTCGCGCAGTTATAAGAGAAAAAGTTTTGACGCGTGTCACAGGGACACTTGTAAAACCGATGTGTTCAGATTTAGCTCGTTTCGGTCTAAAACAGCTTGTTTCGTTGTATTAAGCAAGAATACATGCTTTACGCGCAGTTATAGAAGAAAAAGTTTTGACGCGTATCAGAGAGACACTTGTAAAACCGATGTGTTGTGATTTAGCTCGTTTCGGTCTAAAACAGATTGTTTCTTTGTATTAAGCAAGAATACATGCTTTTCGCGCAGTTATAAGAGAAAAAGTTTTGACGAGTATCACGTGGATACCTGTAAAACCGAAGTGTTCAGATTTAGCTCGTTTCGGTCTAAAACAGCTTGTTTCGTTGTATTAAGCACGAATACGTGCTTTTCGCGCAGTTATAAGAGAAAAAGTTTTGACGCTTGTCACAGGGACACTTGTAAAACTGACGTGTTCAGATTTAGCTCGTTTCGGTCTAAAACAGCTTGTTTCGTTGTATTAAGCACGAATACATGCTTTTCGCGCAGTTATAAGAGAAAAAGTTTTGACGAGTATCACGTGGAACACTTGTAATACCGATGTGTTGTGATTTGGCTCGTTTCGGTCTAAAACAGCTTGTTTCGTTGTATTAAGCACGAATACATGCTTTACGCGCAGATATAGAAGAAAAAGTTTTGACGCGTATCAGAGACACTTGTAAAACCGATGTGTTGTGATTTAGCTCGTTTCGGTCTAAAACAGCTTGTTTCGTTGTACTAAAGCAAGAATACGTGCTTTTCGCGCAGTTATAAGAGAAAAAGTTTTGACGATTATCACGTGGATACTTGTAAAACCGATGTGTTCAGATTTAGCTCGTTTCGGTCTAAAACAGCTTGTTTCGTTGTATTAAGCACGAATACATGCTTTTCGCGCAGTTATAAGAGAAAAAGTTTTGACGAGTATCACGTGGAACACTTGTAATACCGATGTGTTGTGATTTAGCTCGTTTCGGTTTAAAACAGCTTGTTTCGCTGTATTAAGCAAGAATACATGCTTTTCCCGCAGTTATAAGAGAAAAAGTTTTGACGCGTATCAGAGGAACACTTGTAAAACCGATGTGTTCAGATTTAGCTCGTTTCGGTCTGAAACAGCTTGTTTCGTTGTATTAAGCACGAATACATGCTTTTCGCGCAGTTATAGGAGAAAAAGTTTAGACGCGTATCAGAGGAACACTTGTAAAACCGATTTGTTGTGATTTAGCTCGTTTCGGTGTAAAACAGCTTGTTTCGTAGTATTAAGCAAGAATACATGCTTTTCGCGCAGTTATAAGAGAAAAAGTTTTGACGCGTATTAGAGGAACACTTGTAAAACCTTTGTGTTGTGATTTAGCTCGTTTCGGTCTAAAACAGCTTGTTTCGCTGTATTAAGCAAGAATACATGCTTTTCGCGCAGTTATAAGAGAAAAAGTTTTGACGCGTGTCACAGGGACACTTGTAAAACCGATGTGTTCAGATTTAGCTCGTTTCGGTCTAAAACAACTTGTTTCGTTGTATTAAGCACGAATACATGCTTTACGCGCAGTTATAGAAGAAAAAGTTTTGACGCCTATTAGAGAGACACTTGTAAAACCGATGTGTTATGATTTAGCTCGTTTCGGTCTAAAACAGCTTGTTTCGTTGTATTAAGCAAGAATGCATGCTTTTCGCGCAGTTATAAGAGAGAAAGTTTTTACGAGTATCACGTGGATACTTGTAAAACCGATGTGTTCAGATTTAGCTCGTTTCGGTCTAAAACAGCTTGTTTCGTTGTATTAAGCAAGAATACATGCTTTACGCGCAGTTATAGAAGAAAAAGTTTTGACGCGTATCAGAGAGACACTTGTAAAACCGATGTGTTGTGATTTAGCTCGTTTCGGTCTAAAACAGCTTGTTTCGTTGTATTAAGCAAGAATACATGCTTTTCGCGCAGTTATAAGAGAAAAAGTTTTGACGAGTATCACGTGGATACTTGTAAAACCGAAGTGTTCAGATTTAGCTCGTTTCAGTCTAAAACAGCTTGTTTCGTTGTATTAAGCACGAATACATGATTTTCGCGCAGTTATAAGAGAAAACGTTTTGACGAGTATCACGTGGAACACTTGTTATACCGATGTGTTGTGATTTAGCTCGTTTCGGTCTAAAACAGCTTGTTTCGCTGTATTAAGCAAGAATACATGCTTTTCGCGCAGTTATAAGAGAAAAAGTTTTGACGCGTATCAGAGGAACACTTGTAAAACCGATGTGTTGTGATTTAGCTCATTTCGGTCTAAAACAGCTTGTTTCGTTGTATTAAGCAAGAATACATGCTTTTCGCGCAGTTATAAGAGAAAAAGTTTTGACGCGTGTCACAGGGACACTTGTAAAACCGATGTGTTCAGATTTAGCTCGTTTCGGTCTAAAACAGCTTGTTTCGTTGTATTAAGCACGAATACATGCTTTTCGCGCAGTTATAAGAGAAAACGTTTTGACGAGTATCACGTGGAACACTTGTTATACCGATGTGTTGTGATTTAGCTCGTTTCGTTCTAAAACAGCTTGTTTCGCTGTATTAAGCAAGAATACATGCTTTTCGCGCAGTTATAAGAGAAAAAGTTTTGACGAGTATCACGTGGATACTTGTAAAACCGATGTGTTCAGATTTAGCTCGTTTCGGTCTAAAACAGCTTGTTTCGTTGTATTAAGCACGAATACATGCTTTTCGCGCAGTTATAAGAGAAAAAGTTTTGACGATTATCACGTGGAACACGTAATACCGATGTGTTGTGATTTAGCTCGTTTCGGTTTAAAACAGCTTGTTTCGCTGTATTAGGCAAGAATACATGCTTTTCGCGCAGTTATAAGAGAAAAAGTTTTGACGCGTATCAGAGGAACACTTGTAAAACCGATGTGTTCAGATTTAGCTCGTTTCGGTCTGAAACAGCTTGTTTCGTTGTATTAAGCACGAATGCATGCTTTTCGCGCAGTTATAAGAGAAAAAGTTTAGACGCGTATCAGAGGAACACTTGTAAAACCGATGTGTTGTGATTTAGCTCGTTTCGGTGTAAAACAGCTTGTTTCGTAGTATTAAGCAAGAATACATGCTTTTCGCGCAGTTATAATAGAAAAAGTTTTGACACGTATTAGAGGAACACTTGTAAAACCTTTGTGTTGTGATTTAGCTCGTTTCGGTCTAAAACAGCTTGTTTCGCTGTATTAGGCAAGAATACATGCTTTTCGCGCAGTTATAAGAGAAAAAGTTTTGACGCGTGTCACAGGGACACTTGTAAAACCGATGTGTTCAGATTTAGCTCGTTTCGGTCTAAAACAGCTTGTTTCGTTGTATTAAGCAAGAATACATGCTTTACGCGCAGTTATAGAAGAAAAAGTTTTGACGCGTATCAGAGAGACACTTGTAAAACCGATGTGTTGTGATTTAGCTCGTTTCGGTCTAAAACAGCTTGTTTCTTTGTATTAAGCAAGAATACATGCTTTTCGCGCAGTTATAAGAGAAAAAGTTTTGACGAGTATCACGTGGATACCTGTAAAACCGAAGTGTTCAGATTTAGCTCGTTTCGGTCTAAAACAGCTTGTTTCGTTGTATTAAGCACGAATACGTGCTTTTCGCGCAGTTATAAGAGAAAAAGTTTTGACGCTTGTCACAGGGACACTTGTAAAACTGATGTGTTCAGATTTAGCTCGTTTCGGTCTAAAACAGCTTGTTTCGTTGTATTAAGCACGAATACATGCTTTTCGCGCAGTTATAAGAGAAAAAGTTTTGACGAGTATCACGTGGAACACTTGTAATACCGATGTGTTGTGATTTGGCTCGTTTCGGTCTAAAACAGCTTGTTTCGTTGTATTAAGCACGAATACATGCTTTACGCGCAGATATAGAAGAAAAAGTTTTGACGCGTATCAGAGACACTTGTAAAACCGATGTGTTGTGATTTAGCTCGTTTCGGTCTAAAACAGCTTGTTTCGTTGTACTAAAGCAAGAATACGTGCTTTTCGCGCAGTTATAAGAGAAAAAGTTTTGACGATTATCACGTGGATACTTGTAAAACCGATGTGTTCAGATTTAGCTCGTTTCGGTCTAAAACAGCTTGTTTCGTTGTATTAAGCACGAATACATGCTTTTCGCGCAGTTATAAGAGAAAAAGTTTTGACGAGTATCACGTGGAACACTTGTAATACCGATGTGTTGTGATTTAGCTCGTTTCGGTTTAAAACAGCTTGTTTCGCTGTATTAAGCAAGAATACATGCTTTTCCCGCAGTTATAAGAGAAAAAGTTTTGACGCGTATCAGAGGAACACTTGTAAAACCGATGTGTTCAGATTTAGCTCGTTTCGGTCTGAAACAGCTTGTTTCGTTGTATTAAGCACGAATACATGCTTTTCGCGCAGTTATAGGAGAAAAAGTTTAGACGCGTATCAGAGGAACACTTGTAAAACCGATTTGTTGTGATTTAGCTCGTTTCGGTGTAAAACAGCTTGTTTCGTAGTATTAAGCAAGAATACATGCTTTTCGCGCAGTTATAAGAGAAAAAGTTTTGACGCGTATTAGAGGAACACTTGTAAAACCTTTGTGTTGTGATTTAGCTCGTTTCGGTCTAAAACAGCTTGTTTCGCTGTATTAAGCAAGAATACATGCTTTTCGCGCAGTTATAAGAGAAAAAGTTTTGACGCGTGTCACAGGGACACTTGTAAAACCGATGTGTTCAGATTTAGCTCGTTTCGGTCTAAAACAACTTGTTTCGTTGTATTAAGCACGAATACATGCTTTACGCGCAGTTATAGAAGAAAAAGTTTTGACGCCTATTAGAGAGACACTTGTAAAACCGATGTGTTATGATTTAGCTCGTTTCGGTCTAAAACAGCTTGTTTCGTTGTATTAAGCAAGAATGCATGCTTTTCGCGCAGTTATAAGAGAGAAAGTTTTTACGAGTATCACGTGGATACTTGTAAAACCGATGTGTTCAGATTTAGCTCGTTTCGGTCTAAAACAGCTTGTTTCGTTGTATTAAGCAAGAATACATGCTTTACGCGCAGTTATAGAAGAAAAAGTTTTGACGCGTATCAGAGAGACACTTGTAAAACCGATGTGTTGTGATTTAGCTCGTTTCGGTCTAAAACAGCTTGTTTCGTTGTATTAAGCAAGAATACATGCTTTTCGCGCAGTTATAAGAGAAAAAGTTTTGACGAGTATCACGTGGATACTTGTAAAACCGAAGTGTTCAGATTTAGCTCGTTTCAGTCTAAAACAGCTTGTTTCGTTGTATTAAGCACGAATACATGATTTTCGCGCAGTTATAAGAGAAAACGTTTTGACGAGTATCACGTGGAACACTTGTTATACCGATGTGTTGTGATTTAGCTCGTTTCGGTCTAAAACAGCTTGTTTCGCTGTATTAAGCAAGAATACATGCTTTTCGCGCAGTTATAAGAGAAAAAGTTTTGACGCGTATCAGAGGAACACTTGTAAAACCGATGTGTTGTGATTTAGCTCATTTCGGTCTAAAACAGCTTGTTTCGTTGTATTAAGCAAGAATACATGCTTTTCGCGCAGTTATAAGAGAAAAAGTTTTGACGCGTGTCACAGGGACACTTGTAAAACCGATGTGTTCAGATTTAGCTCGTTTCGGTCTAAAACAGCTTGTTTCGTTGTATTAAGCACGAATACATGCTTTTCGCGCAGTTATAAGAGAAAACGTTTTGACGAGTATCACGTGGAACACTTGTTATACCGATGTGTTGTGATTTAGCTCGTTTCGTTCTAAAACAGCTTGTTTCGCTGTATTAAGCAAGAATACATGCTTTTCGCGCAGTTATAAGAGAAAAAGTTTTGACGAGTATCACGTGGATACTTGTAAAACCGATGTGTTCAGATTTAGCTCGTTTCGGTCTAAAACAGCTTGTTTCGTTGTATTAAGCACGAATACATGCTTTTCGCGCAGTTATAAGAGAAAAAGTTTTGACGATTATCACGTGGAACACGTAATACCGATGTGTTGTGATTTAGCTCGTTTCGGTTTAAAACAGCTTGTTTCGCTGTATTAAGCAAGAATACATGCTTTTCGCGCAGTTATAAGAGAAAAAGTTTTGACGCGTATCAGAGGAACACTTGTAAAACCGATGTGTTCAGATTTAGCTCGTTTCGGTCTGAAACAGCTTGTTTCGTTGTATTAAGCACGAATACATGCTTTTCGCGCAGTTATAAGAGAAAAAGTTTAGACGCGTATCAGAGGAACACTTGTAAAACCGATGTGTTGTGATTTAGCTCGTTTCGGTGTAAAACAGCTTGTTTCGTAGTATTAAGCAAGAATACATGCTTTTCGCGCAGTTATAATAGAAAAAGTTTTGACACGTATTAGAGGAACACTTGTAAAACCTTTGTGTTGTGATTTAGCTCGTTTCGGTCTAAAACAGCTTGTTTCGCTGTATTAGGCAAGAATACATGCTTTTCGCGCAGTTATAAGAGAAAAAGTTTTGACGCGTGTCACAGGGACACTTGTAAAACCGATGTGTTCAGATTTAGCTCGTTTCGGTCTAAAACAGCTTGTTTCGTTGTATTAAGCAAGAATACATGCTTTACGCGCAGTTATAGAAGAAAAAGTTTTGACGCGTATCAGAGAGACACTTGTAAAACCGATGTGTTGTGATTTAGCTCGTTTCGGTCTAAAACAGCTTGTTTCTTTGTATTAAGCAAGAATACATGCTTTTCGCGCAGTTATAAGAGAAAAAGTTTTGACGAGTATCACGTGGATACTTGTAAAACCGATGTGTTCAGATTTAGCTCGTTTCGGTCTAAAACAGCTTGTTTCGTTGTATTAAGCAAGAATACATGCTTTACGCGCTGTTATAGAAGAAAAAGTTTTGACGCGTATCAGAGAGACACTTGTAAAACCGATGTGTTGTGATTTAGCTCGTTTCGGTCTAAAACAGCTTGTTTCGTTGTATTAAGCAAGAATACATGCTTTTCGCGCAGTTATAAGAGAAAAAGTTTTGACGAGTATCACGTGGATACTTGTAAAACCGAAGTGTTCAGATTTAGCTCGTTTCAGTCTAAAACAGCTTGTTTCGTTGTATTAAGCACGAATACATGATTTTCGCGCAGTTATAAGAGAAAACGTTTTGACGAGTATCACGTGGAACACTTGTTATACCGATGTGTTGTGATTTAGCTCGTTTCGGTCTAAAACAGCTTGTTTCGTTGTATTAAGCAAGAATACATGCTTTTCGCGCAGTTATAAGAGAAAAAGTTTTGACGCGTGTCACAGGGACACTTGTAAAACCGATGTGTTCAGATTTAGCTCGTTTCGGTCTAAAACAGCTTGTTTCGTTGTATTAAGCACGAATACATGCTTTTCGCGCAGTTATAAGAGAAAAAGTTTTGACGAGTATCACGTGGAACACTTGTAATACCGATGTGTTGTGATTTGGCTCGTTTCGGTCTAAAACAGCTTGTTTCGTTGTATTAAGCAAGAATACATGCTTTTCGCGCAGTTATAAGAGTAAAAGTTTTGACGCGTATCGGAGGAACACTTGTAAAACCGATGTGTTCAGATTTAACTCTTTTCGGACTAAAACAGCTTGTTTCGTTGTATTAAGCACGAATACATGCTTTTCGCGCAGTTATAAGGGAAAAAGTTTTGACGCGTATCACATGGACACTTGGAAAACCGATGTGTTCAGATTTAGCTCGTTTTGGTCTAAAACAGCTTGTTTCGTTGTATTAAGCACGAATACATGCTTTTCGCGCAGTTATAAGAGAAAAAGTTTTGACGCGTATCACGTGGAACACTTGTAATACCGATGTGTTGTGATTTGGCTCGTTTCGGTCTAAAACAGCTTGTTTCGTTCTATTAAGCAAGAATACATGCTTTTCGCGCAGTTATAGGAGTAAATGTTTTGTCGCGTATCGGAGGAACACTTGTAAAACCGATGTGTTGTGATTTAGCTCATTTCGGTCTAAAACAGCTTGTTTCGCTGTATTAAGCAAGAATACATGCTTTTCGCGCAGTTATAAGAGAAAAAGTTTTGACGAGTATCAGGTGGATACTTGTAAAACCGATGTGTTCAGATTTAGCTCGTTTCGGTCTAAAACAGCTTGTTTCGTTGTATTAAGCAAGAATACATGCTTTTCGCGCAGTTATAAGAGAAAAAGTTTTGACGCGTATTAGAGAGACACTTGTAAAACCGATGTGTTGTGATTTAGCTCGTTTCGGTCTAAAACAGCTTGTTTCGTTGTATTAAGCAAGAATACATGCTTTTCGCGCAGTTATAAGAGAAAAAGTTTTGACGAGTATCACGTGGATACTTGTAAAACCGATGTGTTCAGATTTAGCTCGTTTCGGTCTAAAACAGCTTGTTTCGTTGTATTAAGCACGAATACATGCTTTTCCCGCAGTTAAAAGAGAAAAAGTTTTGACGAGTATCACGTGGAACACTTGTAATACCGATGTGTTGTGATTTAGCTCGTTTCGGTCTAAAACAGCTTGTTTCGCTGTATTAAGCAAGAATACATGCTTTTCGCGCCGTTATAAGAGAAAAAGTTTTGACGCGTATCAGAGGAACACTTGTAAAACCGATGTGTTTGTGATTTAGCTCATTTCGGTCTAAAACAGCTTGTTTCGCTGTATTAGGCAACAATACATGCTTTTCGCGCAGTTATAAGAGAAAAAGTTTTGACGCGTATCAGAGGAACACTTGTAAAACCGATGTGTTGTGATTTAGCTCGTTTCGGTCTAAAACAGCTTGTTTCGCTGTATTAAGCAAGAATACATGCTTTTCGCGCAGTTATAAGAGAAAAAGTTTTGACGCGTATCAGAGGAACACTTGTAAAACCGATGTGTTGTGATTTAGCTCGTTTCGGTCTAAAACAGCTTGTTTCGCAGTATTAAGCAAGAATACATGCTTTTCGCGCAGTTATAAGAGAAAAAGTTTTGACGAGTATCACGTGGAACACTTGTAATACCGATGTGTTGTGATTTAGCTCGTTTCGGTTTAAAACAGCTTGTTTCGCTGTATTAAGCAAGAATACATGCTTTTCCCGCAGTTATAAGAGAAAAAGTTTTGACGCGTATCAGAGGAACACTTGTAAAACCGATGTGTTCAGATTTAGCTCGTTTCGGTCTGAAACAGCTTGTTTCGTTGTAATTAAGCACGAATACATGCTTTTCGCGCAGTTATAGGAGAAAAAGTTTAGACGCGTATCAGAGGAACACTTGTAAAACCGATGTGTTGTGATTTAGCTCGTTTCGGTGTAAAACAGCTTGTTTCGTAGTATTAAGCAAGAATACATGCTTTTCGCGCAGTTATAAGAGAAAAGTTTTGACGCGTATTAGAGGAACACTTGTAAAACCTTTGTGTTGTGATTTAGCTCGTTTCGGTCTAAAACAGCTTGTTTCGCTGTATTAAGCAAGAATACATGCTTTTCGCGCAGTTATAAGAGAAAAAGTTTTGACGCGTGTCACAGGGACACTTGTAAAACCGATGTGTTCAGATTTAGCTCGTTTCGGTCTAAAACAACTTGTTTCGTTGTATTAAGCACGAATACATGCTTTTCGCGCAGTTATAAGAGAAAAAGTTTTGACGAGTATCACGTGGAACACTTGTAATACCGATGTGTTGTGATTTAGCTCGTTTCGGTTTAAAAACAGCTTGTTTCGCTGTATTAAGCAAGAATACATGCTTTTCCCGCAGTTATAAGAGAAAAAGTTTTGACGCGTATCAGAGGAACACTTGTAAAACCGATGTGTTCAGATTTAGCTCGTTTCGGTCTGAAACAGCTTGTTTCGTTGTATTAAGCACGAATACATGCTTTTCGCGCAGTTATAGGAGAAAAAGTTTAGACGCGTATCAGAGGAACACTTGTAAAACCGATGTGTTGTGATTTAGCTCGTTTCGGTGTAAAACAGCTTGTTTCGTAGTATTAAGCAAGAATACATGCTTTTCGCGCAGTTATAAGAGAAAAAGTTTTGACGCGTATTAGAGGAACACTTGCAAAACCTTTGTGTTGTGATTTAGCTCGTTTCGGTCTAAAACAGCTTGTTTCGCTGTATTAAGCAAGAATACATGCTTTTCGCGCAGTTATAAGAGAAAAAGTTTTGACGCGTGTCACAGGGACACTTGTAAAACCGATGTGTTCAGATTTAGCTCGTTTCGGTCTAAAACAACTTGTTTCGTTGTATTAAGCACGAATACATGCTTTACGCGCAGTTATAGAAGAAAAAGTTTTGACGCCTATTAGAGAGACACTTGTAAAACCGATGTGTTATGATTTAGCTCGTTTCGGTCTAAAACAGCTTGTTTCGTTGTATTAAGCAAGAATACATGCTTTTCGCGCAGTTATAAGAAAGAAAGTTTTTACGAGTATCACGTGATACTTGTAAAACCGATGTGTTCAGATTTAGCTCGTTTCGGTCTAAAACAGCTTGTTTCGTTGTATTAAGCAAGAATACATGCTTTACGCGCAGTTATAGAAGAAAAAGTTTGACGCGTATCAGAGAGACACTTGTAAAACCGATGTGTTGTGATTTAGCTCGTTTCGGTCTAAAACAGCTTGTTTCGTTGTATTAAGCAAGAATACATGCTTTTCGCGCAGTTATAAGAGAAAAAGTTTTGACGAGTATCACGTGGATACTTGTAAAACCGAAGTGTTCAGATTTAGCTCGTTTCGGTCTAAAACAGCTTGTTTCGTTGTATTAAGCACGAATACATGATTTTCGCGCAGTTATAAGAGAAAACGTTTTGACGAGTATCACGTGGAACACTTGTTATACCGATGTGTTGTGATTTAGCTCGTTTCGGTCTAAAACAGCTTGTTTCGCTGTATTAAGCAAGAATACATGCTTTTCGCGCAGTTATAAGAGAAAAAGTTTTGACGCGTATCAGAGGAACACTTGTAAAACCGATGTGTTGTGATTTAGCTCATTTCGGTCTAAAACAGCTTGTTTCGTTGTATTAAGCAAGAATACATGCTTTTCGCGCAGTTATAAGAGAAAAAGTTTTGACGCGTGTCACAGGGACACTTGTAAAACCGATGTGTTCAGATTTAGCTCGTTTCGGTCTAAAACAGCTTGTTTCGTTGTATTAAGCACGAATACATGCTTTTCGCGCAGTTATAAGAGAAAAAGTTTTGACGAGTATCACGTGGAACACTTGTAATACCGATGTGTTGTGATTTGGCTCGTTTCGGTCTAAAACAGCTTGTTTCGTTGTATTAAGCACGAATACATGCTTTTCGCGCAGTTATAAGGGAAAAAGTTTTGACGCGTATCACATGGACACTTGGAAAACCGATGTGTTCAGATTTAGCTCGTTTTGGTCTAAAACAGCTTGTTTCGTTGTATTAAGCACGAATACATGCTTTTCGCGCAGTTATAAGAGAAAAAGTTTTGACGCGTATCAGAGGAACACTTGTAAAACCGATGTGTTGTGATTTAGCTCGTTTCGGTCTAAAACAGCTTGTTTCGCTGTATTAAGCACGAATACATGCTTTTCGCGCAGTTATAAGAGAAAAAGTTTTGACGCGTATCAGAGGAACACTTGTAAAACCGATGTGTTGTGATTTAGCTCGTTTCGGTCTAAAACAGCTTGTTTCGCTGTATTAAGCAAGAATACATGCTTTTCGCGCAGTTATAAGAGAAAAAGTTTTGACGCGTATCAGAGGAACACTTGTAAAACCGATGTGTTCAGATTTAGCTCGTTTCGGTCTAAAACAGCTTGTTTTGTTGTATTAAGCACGAATACATGCTTTACGCGCAGTTATAGAAGAAAAAGTTTTGACGCGTATCAGGGAGACACTTGTAAAACCGATGTGTTGTGATTTAGCTCGTTTCGGTCTAAAACAGCTTGTTTCGTTGTATTAAGCAAGAATACATGCTTTTCGCGCAGTTATAAGAGAAAAAGTTTTGACGAGTATCACGTGGATACTTGTAATACCGACGTGTTGTGATTTAGCTCGTTTCGGTCTAAAACAGCTTGTTTCGCTGTATTAAGCAAGAATACATGCTTTTCGCGCAGTTATAAGAGAAAAAGTTTTGACGCGTATCAGAGGAACACTTGTAAAACCGATGTGTTGTGATTTAGCTCATTTCGGTCTACAACAGCTTGTTTCGTTGTATTAAGCAAGAATACATGCTTTTCGCGCAGTTATAAGAGAAAAAGTTTTGACGCGTGTCACAGGGACATTTGTAAAACCGATGTGCTCAGATTTAACTCGTTTCGGTCTAAAACAGCTTGTTTCGTTGTATTAAGCACGAATACATGCTTTTCGCGCAGTTATAAGGGAAAAAGTTTTGACGCGTATCACATGGACACTTGGAAAACCGATGTGTTCAGATTTAGCTCGTTTTGGTCTAAAACAGCTTGTTTCGTTGTATTAAGCACGAATACATGCTTTTCGCGCAGTTATAAGAGAAAAAGTTTTGACGCGTATCAGAGGAACACTTGTAAAACCGATGTGTTGTGATTTAGCTCGTTTCGGTCTAAAACAGCTTGTTTCGCTGTATTAAGCACGAATACATGCTTTTCGCGCAGTTATAAGAGAAAAAGTTTAGACGCGTATCAGAGGAACAATTGTAAAACCGATGTGTTGTGATTTAGCTCGTTTCGGTCTAAAACAGCTTGTTTCGCTGTATTAAGCAAGAATACATGCTTTTCGCGCAGTTATAAGAGAAAAAAATTTGACGCGTATTAGAGAGACACTTGTAAAACCGATGTGTTGTGATTTAGCTCGTTTCGGTCTAAAACAGCTTGTTTCGTTGTATTAAGCAAGAATACATGCTTTTCGCGCAGTTATAAGAGAAAAAGTTTTGACGAGTATCACGTGGATACTTGTAAAACCGATGTGTTCAGATTTAGCTCGTTTCGGTCTAAAACAGCTTGTTTGGTTGTATTAAGCACGAATACATGCTTTTCGCGCCGTTATAGGAGAAAAAGTTTTGACGAGTATCACGTGGAACACTTGTAATACCGATGTGTTGTGATTTAGCTCGTTTCGGTCTAAAACAGCTTGATTCGCTGTATTAAGCAAGAATACATGCTTTTCGCGCAGTTATAAAAGAAAAAGTTTTGACGCGTATCAGAGGAACACTTGTAAAACCGATGTGTTGTGATTTAGCTCATTTCGGTCTAAAACAGCTTGTTTCGCTGTATTAAGCAAGAATACATGCTTTTCGCGCAGTTATAAGAGAAAACGTTTTGACGAGTATCACGTGGATACTTGTAAAACCGATGTGTTCAGATTTAGCTCGTTTCGGTCTAAAACAGCTTGTTTCGTTGTATTAAGCAAGAATACATGCTTTTCGCGCAGTTATAAGAGAAAAAGTTTTGACGCGTATTAGAGAGACACTTGTAAAACCGATTTGTTGTGATTTAGCTCGTTTCGGTCTAAAACAGCTTGTTTCGTTGTATTAAGCAAGAATACATGCTTTTCGCGCAGTTATAAGAGAAAAAGTTTTGACGAGTATCACGTGGATACTTGTAAAACCGATGTGTTCAGATTTAGCCCGTTTCGGTCAAAAACAGCTTGTTTCGTTGTATTAAGCACGAATACATGCTTTTCGCGCAGTTATAAGAGAAAAAGTTTTGACGAGTATCACGTGGAACACTTGTAATACCGATGTGTTGTGATTTGGCTCGTTTCGGTCTAAAACAGCTTGTTTCGTTGTATTAAGCAAGAATACATGCTTTTCGCGCAGTTATAAGAGAAAAAGTTTTGACGCGTATCAGAGGAACACTTGTAAAACCGATGTGTTCAGATTTAACTCTTTTCGGACTAAAACAGCTTGTTTCGTTGTATTAAGCACGAATACATGCTTTTCGCGCAGTTATAAGAGAAAAAGTTTTGACGAGTATCACGTGGATACTTGTAATACCGACGTGTTGTGATTTAGCTCGTTTCGGTCTAAAACAGCTTGTTTCGCTGTATTAAGCAAGAATACATGCTTTTCGCGCAGTTATAAGAGAAAAAGTTTTGACGCGTATCAGAGGAACACTTGTAAAACCGATGTGTTGTGATTTAGCTCATTTCGGTCTACAACAGCTTGTTTCGTTGTATTAAGCAAGAATACATGCTTTTCGCGCAGTTATAAGAGAAAAAGTTTTGACGCGTGTCACACGGACACTTGTAAAACCGATGTGCTCAGATTTAACTCGTTTCGGTCTAAAACAGCTTGTTTCGTTGTATTAAGCACGAATACATGCTTTTCGCGCAGTTATAAGGGAAAAAGTTTTGACGCGTATCACATGGACACTTGGAAAACCGATGTGTTCAGATTTAGCTCGTTTCGGTCTAAAACAGCTTGTTTCGTTGTATTAAGCACGAATACATGCTTTTCGCGCAGTTATAAGGGAAAAAGTTTTGACGCGTATCACATGGACACTTGGAAAACCGATGTGTTCAGATTTAGCTCGTTTTGGTCTAAAACAGCTTGTTTCGTTGTATTAAGCACGAATACATGCTTTTCGCGCAGTTATAAGAGAAAAAGTTTTGACGCGTATCAGAGGAACACTTGTAAAACCGATGTGTTGTGATTTAGCTCGTTTCGGTCTAAAACAGCTTGTTTCGCTGTATTAAGCACGAATACATGCTTTTCGCGCAGTTATAAGAGAAAAAGTTTTGACGCGTATCAGAGGAACACTTGTAAAACCGATGTGTTGTGATTTAGCTCGTTTCGGTCTAAAACAGCTTGTTTCGCTGTATTAAGCAAGAATACATGCTTTTCGCGCAGTTATAAGAGAAAAAGTTTTGACGCGTATCAGAGGAACACTTGTAAAACCGATGTGTTCAGATTTAGCTCGTTTCGGTCTAAAACAGCTTGTTTTGTTGTATTAAGCACGAATACATGCTTTACGCGCAGTTATAGAAGAAAAAGTTTTGACGCGTATCAGGGAGACACTTGTAAAACCGATGTGTTGTGATTTAGCTCGTTTCGGTCTAAAACAGCTTGTTTCGTTGTATTAAGCAAGAATACATGCTTTTCGCGCAGTTATAAGAGAAAAAGTTTTGACGAGTATCACGTGGATACTTGTAATACCGACGTGTTGTGATTTAGCTCGTTTCGGTCTAAAACAGCTTGTTTCGCTGTATTAAGCAAGAATACATGCTTTTCGCGCAGTTATAAGAGAAAAAGTTTTGACGCGTATCAGAGGAACACTTGTAAAACCGATGTGTTGTGATTTAGCTCATTTCGGTCTACAACAGCTTGTTTCGTTGTATTAAGCAAGAATACATGCTTTTCGCGCAGTTATAAGAGAAAAAGTTTTGACGCGTGTCACAGGGACACTTGTAAAACCGATGTGCTCAGATTTAACTCGTTTCGGTCTAAAACAGCTTGTTTCGTTGTATTAAGCACGAATACATGCTTTTCGCGCAGTTATAAGGGAAAAAGTTTTGACGCGTATCACATGGACACTTGGAAAACCGATGTGTTCTGATTTAGCTCGTTTTTGTCTAAAACAGCTTGTTTCGTTGTATTAAGCACGAATACATGCTTTTCGCGCAGTTATAAGAGAAAAAGTTTTGACGCGTATCAGAGGAACACTTGTAAAACCGATGTGTTGTGATTTAGCTCGTTTCGGTCTAAAACAGCTTGTTTCGCTGTATTAAGCACGAATACATGCTTTTCGCGCAGTTATAAGAGAAAAAGTTTAGACGCGTATCAGAGGAACAATTGTAAAACCGATGTGTTGTGATTTAGCTCGTTTCGGTCTAAAACAGCTTGTTTCGCTGTATTAAGCAAGAATACATGCTTTTCGCGCAGTTATAAGAGAAAAAAATTTGACGCGTATTAGAGAGACACTTGTAAAACCGATGTGTTGTGATTTAGCTCGTTTCGGTCTAAAACAGCTTGTTTCGTTGTATTAAGCAAGAATACATGCTTTTCGCGCAGTTATAAGAGAAAAAGTTTTGACGAGTATCACGTGGATACTTGTAAAACCGATGTGTTCAGATTTAGCTCGTTTCGGTCTAAAACAGCTTGTTTGGTTGTATTAAGCACGAATACATGCTTTTCGCGCCGTTATAAGAGAAAAAGTTTTGACGAGTATCACGTGGAACACTTGTAATACCGATGTGTTGTGATTTAGCTCGTTTCGGTCTAAAACAGCTTGATTCGCTGTATTAAGCAAGAATACATGCTTTTCGCGCAGTTATAAAAGAAAAAGTTTTGACGCGTATCAGAGGAACACTTGTAAAACCGATGTGTTGTGATTTAGCTCATTTCGGTCTAAAACAGCTTGTTTCGCTGTATTAAGCAAGAATACATGCTTTTCGCGCAGTTATAAGAGAAAACGTTTTGACGAGTATCACGTGGATACTTGTAAAACCGATGTGTTCAGATTTAGCTCGTTTCGGTCTAAAACAGCTTGTTTCGTTGTATTAAGCAAGAATACATGCTTTTCGCGCAGTTATAAGAGAAAAAGTTTTGACGCGTATTAGAGAGACACTTGTAAAACCGATTTGTTGTGATTTAGCTCGTTTCGGTCTAAAACAGCTTGTTTCGTTGTATTAAGCAAGAATACATGCTTTTCGCGCAGTTATAAGAGAAAAAGTTTTGACGAGTATCACGTGGATACTTGTAAAACCGATGTGTTCAGATTTAGCCCGTTTCGGTCAAAAACAGCTTGTTTCGTTGTATTAAGCACGAATACATGCTTTTCGCGCAGTTATAAGAGAAAAAGTTTTGACGAGTATCACGTGGAACACTTGTAATACCGATGTGTTGTGATTTGGCTCGTTTCGGTCTAAAACAGCTTGTTTCGTTGTATTAAGCAAGAATACATGCTTTTCGCGCAGTTATAAGAGAAAAAGTTTTGACGCGTATCAGAGGAACACTTGTAAAACCGATGTGTTCAGATTTAACTCTTTTCGGACTAAAACAGCTTGTTTCGTTGTATTAAGCACGAATACATGCTTTTCGCGCAGTTATAAGAGAAAAAGTTTTGACGAGTATCACGTGGATACTTGTAATACCGACGTGTTGTGATTTAGCTCGTTTCGGTCTAAAACAGCTTGTTTCGCTGTATTAAGCAAGAATACATGCTTTACGCGCAGTTATAAGAGATAAAGTTTTGACGCGTATCAGAGGAACACTTGTAAAACCGATGTGTTGTGATTTAGCTCATTTCGGTCTACAACAGCTTGTTTCGTTGTATTAAGCAAGAATACATGCTTTTCGCGCAGTTATAAGAGAAAAAGTTTTGACGCGTGTCACAGGGACACTTGTAAAACCGATGTGCTCAGATTTAACTCGTTTCGGTCTAAAACAGCTTGTTTCGTTGTATTAAGCACGAATACATGCTTTTCGCGCAGTTATAAGGGAAAAAGTTTTGACGCGTATCACATGGACACTTGGAAAACCGATGTGTTCAGATTTAGCTCGTTTTGGTCTAAAACAGCTTGTTTCGTTGTATTAAGCACGAATACATGCTTTTCGCGCAGTTATAAGAGAAAAAGTTTTGACGCGTATCAGAGGAACACTTGTAAAACCGATGTGTTATGATTTAGCTCGTTTCGGTCTAAAACAGCTTGTTTCGCTGTATTAAGCACGAATACATGCTTTTCGCGCAGTTATAAGAGAAAAAGTTTAGACGCGTATCAGAGGAACAATTGTAAAACCGATGTGTTGTGATTTAGCTCGTTTCGGTCTAAAACAGCTTGTTTCGCTGTATTAAGCAAGAATACATGCTTTTCGCGCAGTTATAAGAGAAAAAAATTTGACGCGTATTAGAGAGACACTTGTAAAACCGATGTGTTGTGATTTAGCTCGTTTCGGTCTAAAACAGCTTGTTTCGTTGTATTAAGCAAGAATACATGCTTTTCGCGCAGTTATAAGAGAAAAAGTTTTGACGAGTATCACGTGGATACTTGTAAAACCGATGTGTTCAGATTTAGCTCGTTTCGGTCTAAAACAGCTTGTTTGGTTGTATTAAGCACGAATACATGCTTTTCGCGCCGTTATAAGAGAAAAAGTTTTGACGAGTATCACGTGGAACACTTGTAATACCGATGTGTTGTGATTTAGCTCGTTTCGGTCTAAAACAGCTTGATTCGCTGTATTAAGCAAGAATACATGCTTTTCGCGCAGTTATAAAAGAAAAAGTTTTGACGCGTATCAGAGGAACACTTGTAAAACCGATGTGTTGTGATTTAGCTCATTTCGGTCTAAAACAGCTTGTTTCGCTGTATTAGGCAAGAATACATGCTTTTCGCGCAGTTATAAGAGAAAACGTTTTGACGAGTATCACGTGGATACTTGTAAAACCGATGTGTTCAGATTTAGCTCTTTTCGGTCTAAAACAGCTTGTTTCGTTGTATTAAGCAAGAATACATGCTTTTCGCGCAGTTATAAGAGAAAAAGTTTTGACGCGTATTAGAGAGACACTTGTAAAACCGATTTGTTGTGATTTAGCTCGTTTCGGTCTAAAACAGCTTGTTTCGTTGTATTAAGCAAGAATACATGCTTTTCGCGCAGTTATAAGAGAAAAAGTTTTGACGAGTATCACGTGGATACTTGTAAAACCGATGTGTTCAGATTTAGCCCGTTTCGGTCAAAAACAGCTTGTTTCGTTGTATTAAGCACGAATACATGCTTTTCGCGCAGTTATAAGAGAAAAAGTTTTGACGAGTATCACGTGGAACACTTGTAATACCGATGTGTTGTGATTTGGCTCGTTTCGGTCTAAAACAGCTTGTTTCGTTGTATTAAGCAAGAATACATGCTTTTCGCGCAGTTATAAGAGAAAAAGTTTTGACGCGTATCAGAGGAACACTTGTAAAACCGATGTGTTCAGATTTAACTCTTTTCGGACTAAAACAGCTTGTTTCGTTGTATTAAGCACGAATACATGCTTTTCGCGCAGTTATAAGAGAAAAAGTTTTGACGCGTATCACATGGACACTTGGAAAACCGATGGGTTCAGATCTAGCTCGTTTTGGTCTAAAACAGCTTGTTTCGTTGTATTAAGCACGAATACATGCTTTTCGCGCAGTTATAAGAGAAAAAGTTTTGACGCGTATCAGAGGAACACTTGTAAAACCGATGTGTTGTGATTTAGCTCGTTTCGGTCTAAAACAGCTTGTTTCGCTGTATTAAGCAAGAATACATGCTTTTCGCGCAGTTATAAGAGAAAAAAATTTGACGCGTATTAGAGAGACACTTGTAAAACCGATGTGTTGTGATTTAGCTCGTTTCGGTCTAAAACAGCTTGTTTCGTTGTATTAAGCAAGAATACATGCTTTTCGCGCAGTTATAAGAGAAAAAGTTTTGACGAGTATCACGTGGATACTTGTAAAACCGATGTGTTCAGATTTAGCTCGTTTCGGTCTAAAACAGCTTGTTTGGTTGTATTAAGCACGAATACATGCTTTTCGCGCCGTTATAAGAGAAAAAGTTTTGACGAGTATCACGTGGAACACTTGTTATACCGATGTGTTGTGATTTAGCTCGTTTCGGTCTAAAACAGCTTGATTCGCTGTATTAAGCAAGAATACATGCTTTTCGCGCAGTTATAAAAGAAAAAGTTTTGACGCGTATCAGAGGAACACTTGTAAAACCGATGTGTTGTGATTTAGCTCATTTCGGTCTAAAACAGCTTGTTTCGCTGTATTAAGCAAGAGTACATGCTTTTCGCGCAGTTATAAGAGAAAACGTTTTGACGAGTATCACGTGGATACTTGTAAAACCGATGTGTTCAGATTTAGCTCGTTTCGGTCTAAAACAGCTTGTTTCGTTGTATTAAGCAAGAATACATGCTTTTCGCGCAGTTATAAGAGAAAAAGTTTTGACGCGTATTAGAGAGACACTTGTAAAACCGATTTGTTGTGATTTAGCTCGTTTCGGTCTAAAACAGCTTGTTTCGTTGTATTAAGCAAGAATACATGCTTTTCGCGCAGTTATAAGAGAAAAAGTTTTGACGAGTATCACGTGGATACTTGTAAAACCGATGTGTTCAGATTTAGCCCGTTTCGGTCAAAAACAGCTTGTTTCGTTGTATTAAGCACGAATACATGCTTTTCGCGCAGTTATAAGAGAAAAAGTTTTGACGAGTATCACGTGGAACACTTGTAATACCGATGTGTTGTGATTTGGCTCGTTTCGGTCTAAAACAGCTTGTTTCGTTGTATTAAGCAAGAATACATGCTTTTCGCGCAGTTATAAGAGAAAAAGTTTTGACGCGTATCAGAGGAACACTTGTAAAACCGATGTGTTCAGATTTAACTCTTTTCGGACTAAAACAGCTTGTTTCGTTGTATTAAGCACGAATACATGCTTTTCGCGCAGTTATAAGAGAAAAAGTTTTGACGCGTATCACATGGACACTTGGAAAACCGATGTGTTCAGATCTAGCTCGTTTTGGTCTAAAACAGCTTGTTTCGTTGTATTAAGCACGAATACATGCTTTTCGCGCAGTTATAAGAGAAAAAGTTTTGACGCGTATCAGAGGAACACTTGTAAAACCGATGTGTTGTGATTTAGCTCGTTTCGGTCTAAAACAGCTTGTTTCGCTGTATTAAGCAAGAATACATGCTTTTCGCGCAGTTATAAGAGAAAAAGTTTTGACGCGTGTCACAGGGACACTTGTAAAACCGATGTGTTCAGATTTAGCTCGTTTCGGTCTAAAACAGCTTGTTTCGTTGTATTTAGCACGAATACATGCTTTTCGCGCAGTTATAAGAGAAAAAGTTTTGACGCGTATCAGAGGAACACTTGTAAAACCGATGTGTTGTGATTTAGCTCGTTTCGGTCTAAAACAGCTTGTTTCGCTGTATTAAGCAAGAATACATGCTTTTCGCGCAGTTATAAGAGAAAAAGTTTTGACGCGTGTCACAGGGACACTTGTAAAACCGATGTGTTCAGATTTAGCTCGTTTCGGTCTAAAACAGCTTGTTTCGTTGTATTTAGCACGAATACATGCTTTTCGCGCAGTTATAAGAGAAAAAGTTTAGACGCGTATCAGAGGAACACTTGTAAAACCGATGTGTTGTGATTTAGCTCGTTTCGGTCTAAAACAGCTTGTTTCGCTGTATTAAGCAAGAATACATGCTTTTCGCGCAGTTATAGAGAAAAAGTTTTGACGCGTGTCACAGGGACACTTGTAAAACCGATGTGTTCAGATTTAGCTCGTTTCGGTCTAAAACAGCTTGTTTCGCTGTATTAAGCAAGAATACATGCTTTTCGCGCAGTTATAAGAGAAAAAGTTTTGACGCGTATCAGAGGAACACTTGTAAAACCGATGTGTTCAGATTTAGCTCGTTTCGGTCTAAAACAGCTTGTTTTGTTGTATTAAGCACGAATACATGCTTTACGCGCAGTTATAGAAGAAAAAGTTTTGACGCGTATCAGGGAGACACTTGTAAAACCGATGTGTTGTGATTTAGCTCGTTTCGGTCTAAAACAGCTTGTTTCGTTGTATTAAGCAAGAATACATGCTTTTCGCGCAGTTATAGGAGAAACGTTTTGACGCGTATCAGAGGAACACTTGTAAAACCGATGTGTTGTGATTTAGCTCATTTCGGTCTACAACAGCTTGTTTCGTTGTATTAAGCAAGAATACATGCTTTTCGTGCAGTTATAAAGAGAAAAAGTTTTGACGCGTGTCACAGGGACACTTGAAAAACCGATGTGTTTAGATTTAACTTGTTTCGGTCTAAACAGCTTGTTTCGTTGTATTAGGCACGAATACATGCTTTTCGCGCAGTTATAAGAGAAAAAGTTTTGACGAGTATCACGTGGAACACTTGTAATACCGATGTGTTGTGATTTGGCTCGTTTTGGTCTAAAACAGCTTGTTTCGTTGTATTAAGCACGAATACATGCTTTTCGCGCAGTTATAAGAGTAAAGTTTTGACGCGTATCAGAGGAACACTTGTAAAACCGATGTGTTGTGATTTAGCTCGTTTCGGTCTAAAAACAGCTTGTTTCGCTGTATTAAGCACGAATACATGCTTTTCGCGCAGTTATAAGAGAAAAAGTTTAGACGCGTATCAGAGGAACAATTGTAAAACCGATGTGTTGTGATTTAGCTCGTTTCGGTCTAAAACAGCTTGTTTCGCTGTATTAAGCAAGAATACATGCTTTTCGCGCAGTTATAAGAGAAAAAATTTGACGCGTATTAGAGAGACACTTGTAAAACCGATGTGTTGTGATTTAGCTAGTTTCGGTCTAAAACAGCTTGTTTCGTTGTATTAAGCAAGAATACATGCTTTTGGCGCAGTTATAAGAGAAAAAGTTTTGACGCGTGTCACAGGGACATTTGTAAAACCGATGTGCTCAGATTTAACTCGTTTCGGTCTAAAACAGCTTGTTTCGTTGTATTAAGCACGAATACATGCTTTTCGCGCAGTTATAAGGGAAAAAGTTTTGACGCGTATCACATGGACACTTGGAAAACCGATGTGTTCAGATTTAGCTCGTTTTGGTCTAAAACAGCTTGTTTCGTTGTATTAAGCACGAATACATGCTTTTCGCGCAGTTATAAGAGAAAAAGTTTTGACGCGTATCAGAGGAACACTTGTAAAACCGATGTGTTGTGATTTAGCTCGTTTCGGTCTAAAACAGCTTGTTTCGCTGTATTAAGCACGAATACATGCTTTTCGCGCAGTTATAAGAGAAAAAGTTTAGACGCGTATCAGAGGAACAATTGTAAAACCGATGTGTTGTGATTTAGCTCGTTTCGGTCTAAAACAGCTTGTTTCGCTGTATTAAGCAAGAATACATGCTTTTCGCGCAGTTATAAGAGAAAAAAATTTGACGCGTATTAGAGAGACACTTGTAAAACCGATGTGTTGTGATTTAGCTCGTTTCGGTCTAAAACAGCTTGTTTCGTTGTATTAAGCAAGAATACATGCTTTTCGCGCAGTTATAAGAGAAAAAGTTTTGACGAGTATCACGTGGATACTTGTAAAACCGATGTGTTCAGATTTAGCTCGTTTCGGTCTAAAACAGCTTGTTTGGTTGTATTAAGCACGAATACATGCTTTTCGCGCCGTTATAGGAGAAAAAGTTTTGACGAGTATCACGTGGAACACTTGTAATACCGATGTGTTGTGATTTAGCTCGTTTCGGTCTAAAACAGCTTGATTCGCTGTATTAAGCAAGAATACATGCTTTTCGCGCAGTTATAAAAGAAAAAGTTTTGACGCGTATCAGAGGAACACTTGTAAAACCGATGTGTTGTGATTTAGCTCATTTCGGTCTAAAACAGCTTGTTTCGCTGTATTAAGCAAGAATACATGCTTTTCGCGCAGTTATAAGAGAAAACGTTTTGACGAGTATCACGTGGATACTTGTAAAACCGATGTGTTCAGATTTAGCTCGTTTCGGTCTAAAACAGCTTGTTTCGTTGTATTAAGCAAGAATACATGCTTTTCGCGCAGTTATAAGAGAAAAAGTTTTGACGCGTATTAGAGAGACACTTGTAAAACCGATTTGTTGTGATTTAGCTCGTTTCGGTCTAAAACAGCTTGTTTCGTTGTATTAAGCAAGAATACATGCTTTTCGCGCAGTTATAAGAGAAAAAGTTTTGACGAGTATCACGTGGATACTTGTAAAACCGATGTGTTCAGATTTAGCCCGTTTCGGTCAAAAACAGCTTGTTTCGTTGTATTAAGCACGAATACATGCTTTTCGCGCAGTTATAAGAGAAAAAGTTTTGACGAGTATCACGTGGAACACTTGTAATACCGATGTGTTGTGATTTGGCTCGTTTCGGTCTAAAACAGCTTGTTTCGTTGTATTAAGCAAGAATACATGCTTTTCGCGCAGTCATAAGAGAAAAAGTTTTGACGCGTATCAGAGGAACACTTGTAAAACCGATGTGTTCAGATTTAACTCTTTTCGGACTAAAACAGCTTGTTTCGTTGTATTAAGCACGAATACATGCTTTTCGCGCAGTTATAAGAGAAAAAGTTTTGACGAGAATCACGTGGATACTTGTAATACCGACGTGTTGTGATTTAGCTCGTTTCGGTCTAAAACAGCTTGTTTCGCTGTATTAAGCAAGAATACATGCTTTTCGCGCAGTTATAAGAGAAAAAGTTTTGACGCGTATCAGAGGAACACTTGTAAAACCGATGTGTTGTGATTTAGCTCATTTCGGTCTACAACAGCTTGTTTCGTTGTATTAAGCAAGAATACATGCTTTTCGCGCAGTTATAAGAGAAAAAGTTTTGACGCGTGTCACACGGACACTTGTAAAACCGATGTGCTCAGATTTAACTCGTTTCGGTCTAAAACAGCTTGTTTCGTTGTATTAAGCACGAATACATGCTTTTCGCGCAGTTATAAGGGAAAAAGTTTTGACGCGTATCACATGGACACTTGGAAAACCGATGTGTTCAGATTTAGCTCGTTTCGGTCTAAAACAGCTTGTTTCGTTGTATTAAGCACGAATACATGCTTTTCGCGCAGTTATAAGGGAAAAAGTTTTGACGCGTATCACATGGACACTTGGAAAACCGATGTGTTCAGATTTAGCTCGTTTTGGTCTAAAACAGCTTGTTTCGTTGTATTAAGCACGAATACATGCTTTTCGCGCAGTTATAAGAGAAAAAGTTTTGACGCGTATCAGAGGAACACTTGTAAAACCGATGTGTTGTGATTTAGCTCGTTTCGGTCTAAAACAGCTTGTTTCGCTGTATTAAGCACGAATACATGCTTTTCGCGCAGTTATAAGAGAAAAAGTTTTGACGCGTATCAGAGGAACACTTGTAAAACCGATGTGTTGTGATTTAGCTCGTTTCGGTCTAAAACAGCTTGTTTCGCTGTATTAAGCAAGAATACATGCTTTTCGCGCAGTTATAAGAGAAAAAGTTTTGACGCGTATCAGAGGAACACTTGTAAAACCGATGTGTTCAGATTTAGCTCGTTTCGGTCTAAAACAGCTTGTTTTGTTGTATTAAGCACGAATACATGCTTTACGCGCAGTTATAGAAGAAAAAGTTTTGACGCGTATCAGGGAGACACTTGTAAAACCGATGTGTTGTGATTTAGCTCGTTTCGGTCTAAAACAGCTTGTTTCGTTGTATTAAGCAAGAATACATGCTTTTCGCGCAGTTATAAGAGAAAAAGTTTTGACGAGTATCACGTGGATACTTGTAATACCGACGTGTTGTGATTTAGCTCGTTTCGGTCTAAAACAGCTTGTTTCGCTGTATTAAGCAAGAATACATGCTTTTCGCGCAGTTATAAGAGAAAAAGTTTTGACGCGTATCAGAGGAACACTTGTAAAACCGATGTGTTGTGATTTAGCTCATTTCGGTCTACAACAGCTTGTTTCGTTGTATTAAGCAAGAATACATGCTTTTCGCGCAGTTATAAGAGAAAAAGTTTTGACGCGTGTCACAGGGACACTTGTAAAACCGATGTGCTCAGATTTAACTCGTTTCGGTCTAAAACAGCTTGTTTCGTTGTATTAAGCACGAATACATGCTTTTCGCGCAGTTATAAGGGAAAAAGTTTTGACGCGTATCACATGGACACTTGGAAAACCGATGTGTTCTGATTTAGCTCGTTTTGGTCTAAAACAGCTTGTTTCGTTGTATTAAGCACGAATACATGCTTTTCGCGCAGTTATAAGAGAAAAAGTTTTGACGCGTATCAGAGGAACACTTGTAAAACCGATGTGTTGTGATTTAGCTCGTTTCGGTCTAAAACAGCTTGTTTCGCTGTATTAAGCACGAATACATGCTTTTCGCGCAGTTATAAGAGAAAAAGTTTAGACGCGTATCAGAGGAACAATTGTAAAACCGATGTGTTGTGATTTAGCTCGTTTCGGTCTAAAACAGCTTGTTTCGCTGTATTAAGCAAGAATACATGCTTTTCGCGCAGTTATAAGAGAAAAAAATTTGACGCGTATTAGAGAGACACTTGTAAAACCGATGTGTTGTGATTTAGCTCGTTTCGGTCTAAAACAGCTTGTTTCGTTGTATTAAGCAAGAATACATGCTTTTCGCGCAGTTATAAGAGAAAAAGTTTTGACGAGTATCACGTGGATACTTGTAAAACCGATGTGTTCAGATTTAGCTCGTTTCGGTCTAAAACAGCTTGTTTGGTTGTATTAAGCACGAATACATGCTTTTCGCGCCGTTATAAGAGAAAAAGTTTTGACGAGTATCACGTGGAACACTTGTAATACCGATGTGTTGTGATTTAGCTCGTTTCGGTCTAAAACAGCTTGATTCGCTGTATTAAGCAAGAATACATGCTTTTCGCGCAGTTATAAAAGAAAAAGTTTTGACGCGTATCAGAGGAACACTTGTAAAACCGATGTGTTGTGATTTAGCTCATTTCGGTCTAAAACAGCTTGTTTCGCTGTATTAAGCAAGAATACATGCTTTTCGCGCAGTTATAAGAGAAAACGTTTTGACGAGTATCACGTGGATACTTGTAAAACCGATGTGTTCAGATTTAGCTCGTTTCGGTCTAAAACAGCTTGTTTCGTTGTATTAAGCAAGAATACATGCTTTTCGCGCAGTTATAAGAGAAAAAGTTTTGACGCGTATTAGAGAGACACTTGTAAAACCGATTTGTTGTGATTTAGCTCGTTTCGGTCTAAAACAGCTTGTTTCGTTGTATTAAGCAAGAATACATGCTTTTCGCGCAGTTATAAGAGAAAAAGTTTTGACGAGTATCACGTGGATACTTGTAAAACCGATGTGTTCAGATTTAGCCCGTTTCGGTCAAAAACAGCTTGTTTCGTTGTATTAAGCACGAATACATGCTTTTCGCGCAGTTATAAGAGAAAAAGTTTTGACGAGTATCACGTGGAACACTTGTAATACCGATGTGTTGTGATTTGGCTCGTTTCGGTCTAAAACAGCTTGTTTCGTTGTATTAAGCAAGAATACATGCTTTTCGCGCAGTTATAAGAGAAAAAGTTTTGACGCGTATCAGAGGAACACTTGTAAAACCGATGTGTTCAGATTTAACTCTTTTCGGACTAAAACAGCTTGTTTCGTTGTATTAAGCACGAATACATGCTTTTCGCGCAGTTATAAGAGAAAAAGTTTTGACGAGTATCACGTGGATACTTGTAATACCGACGTGTTGTGATTTAGCTCGTTTCGGTCTAAAACAGCTTGTTTCGCTGTATTAAGCAAGAATACATGCTTTACGCGCAGTTATAAGAGATAAAGTTTTGACGCGTATCAGAGGAACACTTGTAAAACCGATGTGTTGTGATTTAGCTCATTTCGGTCTACAACAGCTTGTTTCGTTGTATTAAGCAAGAATACATGCTTTTCGCGCAGTTATAAGAGAAAAAGTTTTGACGCGTGTCACAGGGACACTTGTAAAACCGATGTGCTCAGATTTAACTCGTTTCGGTCTAAAACAGCTTGTTTCGTTGTATTAAGCACGAATACATGCTTATCGCGCAGTTATAAGGGAAAAAGTTTTGACGCGTATCACATGGACACTTGGAAAACCGATGTGTTCAGATTTAGCTCGTTTTGGTCTAAAACAGCTTGTTTCGTTGTATTAAGCACGAATACATGCTTTTCGCGCAGTTATAAGAGAAAAAGTTTTGACGCGTATCAGAGGAACACTTGTAAAACCGATGTGTTATGATTTAGCTCGTTTCGGTCTAAAACAGCTTGTTTCGCTGTATTAAGCACGAATACATGCTTTTCGCGCAGTTATAAGAGAAAAAGTTTAGACGCGTATCAGAGGAACAATTGTAAAACCGATGTGTTGTGATTTAGCTCGTTTCGGTCTAAAACAGCTTGTTTCGCTGTATTAAGCAAGAATACATGCTTTTCGCGCAGTTATAAGAGAAAAAAATTTGACGCGTATTAGAGAGACACTTGTAAAACCGATGTGTTGTGATTTAGCTCGTTTCGGTCTAAAACAGCTTGTTTCGTTGTATTAAGCAAGAATACATGCTTTTCGCGCAGTTATAAGAGAAAAAGTTTTGACGAGTATCACGTGGATACTTGTAAAACCGATGTGTTCAGATTTAGCTCGTTTCGGTCTAAAACAGCTTGTTTGGTTGTATTAAGCACGAATACATGCTTTTCGCGCCGTTATAAGAGAAAAAGTTTTGACGAGTATCACGTGGAACACTTGTAATACCGATGTGTTGTGATTTAGCTCGTTTCGGTCTAAAACAGCTTGATTCGCTGTATTAAGCAAGAATACATGCTTTTCGCGCAGTTATAAAAGAAAAAGTTTTGACGCGTATCAGAGGAACACTTGTAAAACCGATGTGTTGTGATTTAGCTCATTTCGGTCTAAAACAGCTTGTTTCGCTGTATTAGGCAAGAATACATGCTTTTCGCGCAGTTATAAGAGAAAACGTTTTGACGAGTATCACGTGGATACTTGTAAAACCGATGTGTTCAGATTTAGCTCGTTTCGGTCTAAAACAGCTTGTTTCGTTGTATTAAGCAAGAATACATGCTTTTCGCGCAGTTATAAGAGAAAAAGTTTTGACGCGTATTAGAGAGACACTTGTAAAACCGATTTGTTGTGATTTAGCTCGTTTCGGTCTAAACCAGCTTGTTTCGTTGTATTAAGCAAGAATACATGCTTTTCGCGCAGTTATAAGAGAAAAAGTTTTGACGAGTATCACGTGGATACTTGTAAAACCGATGTGTTCAGATTTAGCCCGTTTCGGTCAAAAACAGCTTGTTTCGTTGTATTAAGCACGAATACATGCTTTTCGCGCAGTTATAAGAGAAAAAGTTTTGACGAGTATCACGTGGAACACTTGTAATACCGATGTGTTGTGATTTGGCTCGTTTCGGTCTAAAACAGCTTGTTTCGTTGTATTAAGCAAGAATACATGCTTTTCGCGCAGTTATAAGAGAAAAAGTTTTGACGCGTATCAGAGGAACACTTGTAAAACCGATGTGTTCAGATTTAACTCTTTTCGGACTAAAACAGCTTGTTTCGTTGTATTAAGCACGAATACATGCTTTTCGCGCAGTTATAAGAGAAAAAGTTTTGACGCGTATCACATGGACACTTGGAAAACCGATGGGTTCAGATCTAGCTCGTTTTGGTCTAAAACAGCTTGTTTCGTTGTATTAAGCACGAATACATGCTTTTCGCGCAGTTATAAGAGAAAAAGTTTTGACGCGTATCAGAGGAACACTTGTAAAACCGATGTGTTGTGATTTAGCTCGTTTCGGTCTAAAACAGCTTGTTTCGCTGTATTAAGCAAGAATACATGCTTTTCGCGCAGTTATAAGAGAAAAAAATTTGACGCGTATTAGAGAGACACTTGTAAAACCGATGTGTTGTGATTTAGCTCGTTTCGGTCTAAAACAGCTTGTTTCGTTGTATTAAGCAAGAATACATGCTTTTCGCGCAGTTATAAGAGAAAAAGTTTTGACGAGTATCACGTGGATACTTGTAAAACCGATGTGTTCAGATTTAGCTCGTTTCGGTCTAAAACAGCTTGTTTGGTTGTATTAAGCACGAATACATGCTTTTCGCGCCGTTATAAGAGAAAAAGTTTTGACGAGTATCACGTGGAACACTTGTTATACCGATGTGTTGTGATTTAGCTCGTTTCGGTCTAAAACAGCTTGATTCGCTGTATTAAGCAAGAATACATGCTTTTCGCGCAGTTATAAAAGAAAAAGTTTTGACGCGTATCAGAGGAACACTTGTAAAACCGATGTGTTGTGATTTAGCTCATTTCGGTCTAAAACAGCTTGTTTCGCTGTATTAAGCAAGAGTACATGCTTTTCGCGCAGTTATAAGAGAAAACGTTTTGACGAGTATCACGTGGATACTTGTAAAACCGATGTGTTCAGATTTAGCTCGTTTCGGTCTAAAACAGCTTGTTTCGTTGTATTAAGCAAGAATACATGCTTTTCGCGCAGTTATAAGAGAAAAAGTTTTGACGCGTATTAGAGAGACACTTGTAAAACCGATTTGTTGTGATTTAGCTCGTTTCGGTCTAAAACAGCTTGTTTCGTTGTATTAAGCAAGAATACATGCTTTTCGCGCAGTTATAAGAGAAAAAGTTTTGACGAGTATCACGTGGATACTTGTAAAACCGATGTGTTCAGATTTAGCCCGTTTCGGTCAAAAACAGCTTGTTTCGTTGTATTAAGCACGAATACATGCTTTTCGCGCAGTTATAAGAGAAAAAGTTTTGACGAGTATCACGTGGAACACTTGTAATACCGATGTGTTGTGATTTGGCTCGTTTCGGTCTAAAACAGCTTGTTTCGTTGTATTAAGCAAGAATACATGCTTTTCGCGCAGTTATAAGAGAAAAAGTTTTGACGCGTATCAGAGGAACACTTGTAAAACCGATGTGTTCAGATTTAACTCTTTTCGGACTAAAACAGCTTGTTTCGTTGTATTAAGCACGAATACATGCTTTTCGCGCAGTTATAAGAGAAAAAGTTTTGACGCGTATCACATGGACACTTGGAAAACCGATGTGTTCAGATCTAGCTCGTTTTGGTCTAAAACAGCTTGTTTCGTTGTATTAAGCACGAATACATGCTTTTCGCGCAGTTATAAGAGAAAAAGTTTTGACGCGTATCAGAGGAACACTTGTAAAACCGATGTGTTGTGATTTAGCTCGTTTCGGTCTAAAACAGCTTGTTTCGCTGTATTAAGCAAGAATACATGCTTTTCGCGCAGTTATAAGAGAAAAAGTTTTGACGCGTGTCACAGGGACACTTGTAAAACCGATGTGTTCAGATTTAGCTCGTTTCGGTCTAAAACAGCTTGTTTCGTTGTATTTAGCACGAATACATGCTTTTCGCGCAGTTATAAGAGAAAAAGTTTTGACGCGTATCAGAGGAACACTTGTAAAACCGATGTGTTGTGATTTAGCTCGTTTCGGTCTAAAACAGCTTGTTTCGCTGTATTAAGCAAGAATACATGCTTTTCGCGCAGTTATAAGAGAAAAAGTTTTGACGCGTGTCACAGGGACACTTGTAAAACCGATGTGTTCAGATTTAGCTCGTTTCGGTCTAAAACAGCTTGTTTCGTTGTATTTAGCACGAATACATGCTTTTCGCGCAGTTATAAGAGAAAAAGTTTAGACGCGTATCAGAGGAACACTTGTAAAACCGATGTGTTGTGATTTAGCTCGTTTCGGTCTAAAACAGCTTGTTTCGCTGTATTAAGCAAGAATACATGCTTTTCGCGCAGTTATAAGAGAAAAAGTTTTGACGCGTGTCACAGGGACACTTGTAAAACCGATGTGTTCAGATTTAGCTCGTTTCGGTCTAAAACAGCTTGTTTCGCTGTATTAAGCAAGAATACATGCTTTTCGCGCAGTTATAAGAGAAAAAGTTTTGACGCGTATCAGAGGAACACTTGTAAAACCGATGTGTTCAGATTTAGCTCGTTTCGGTCTAAAACAGCTTGTTTTGTTGTATTAAGCACGAATACATGCTTTACGCGCAGTTATAGAAGAAAAAGTTTTGACGCGTATCAGGGAGACACTTGTAAAACCGATGTGTTGTGATTTAGCTCGTTTCGGTCTAAAACAGCTTGTTTCGTTGTATTAAGCAAGAATACATGCTTTTCGCGCAGTTATAGGAGAAAACGTTTTGACGCGTATCAGAGGAACACTTGTAAAACCGATGTGTTGTGATTTAGCTCATTTCGGTCTACAACAGCTTGTTTCGTTGTATTAAGCAAGAATACATGCTTTTCGTGCAGTTATAAGAGAAAAAGTTTTGACGCGTGTCACAGGGACACTTGAAAAACCGATGTGTTTAGATTTAACTTGTTTCGGTCTAAAACAGCTTGTTTCGTTGTATTAGGCACGAATACATGCTTTTCGCGCAGTTATAAGAGAAAAAGTTTTGACGAGTATCACGTGGAACACTTGTAATACCGATGTGTTGTGATTTGGCTCGTTTTGGTCTAAAACAGCTTGTTTCGTTGTATTAAGCACGAATACATGCTTTTCGCGCAGTTATAAGAGTAAAAGTTTTGACGCGTATCAGAGGAACACTTGTAAAACCGATGTGTTGTGATTTAGCTCGTTTCGGTCTAAAACAGCTTGTTTCGCTGTATTAAGCACGAATACATGCTTTTCGCGCAGTTATAAGAGAAAAAGTTTAGACGCGTATCAGAGGAACAATTGTAAAACCGATGTGTTGTGATTTAGCTCGTTTCGGTCTAAAACAGCTTGTTTCGCTGTATTAAGCAAGAATACATGCTTTTCGCGCAGTTATAAGAGAAAAAATTTGACGCGTATTAGAGAGACACTTGTAAAACCGATGTGTTGTGATTTAGCTAGTTTCGGTCTAAAACAGCTTGTTTCGTTGTATTAAGCAAGAATACATGCTTTTGGCGCAGTTATAAGAGAAAAAGTTTTGACGAGTATCACGTGGATACTTGTAAAACCGATGTGTTCAGATTTAGCCCGTTTCGGTCAAAAACAGCTTGTTTCGTTGTATTAAGCACGAATACATGCTTTTCGCGCAGTTATAAGAGAAAAAGTTTTGACGAGTATCACGTGGAACACTTGTAATACCGATGTGTTGTGATTTGGCTCGTTTCGGTCTAAAACAGCTTGTTTCGTTGTATTAAGCAAGAATACATGCTTTTCGCGCAGTTATAAGAGAAAAAGTTTTGATGCGTATCAGAGGAACACTTGTAAAACCGATGTGTTCAGATTTAACTCTTTTCGGACTAAAACAGCTTGTTTCGTTGTATTAAGCACGAATACATGCTTTTCGCGCAGTTATAAGAGAAAAAGTTTTGACGCGTATCACATGGACACTTGGAAAACCGATGTGTTCAGATCTAGCTCGTTTTGGTCTAAAACAGCTTGTTTCGTTGTATTAAGCACGAATACATGCTTTTCGCGCAGTTATAAGAGAAAAAGTTTTGACGCGTATCAGAGGAACACTTGTAAAACCGATGTGTTGTGATTTAGCTCGTTTCGGTCTAAAACAGCTTGTTTCGCTGTATTAAGCAAGAATACATGCTTTTCGCGCAGTTATAAGAGAAAAAGTTTTGACGCGTGTCACAGGGACACTTGTAAAACCGATGTGTTCAGATTTAGCTCGTTTCGGTCTAAAACAGCTTGTTTCGTTGTATTTAGCACGAATACATGCTTTTCGCGCAGTTATAAGAGAAAAAGTTTAGACGCGTATCAGAGGAACACTTGTAAAACCGATGTGTTGTGATTTAGCTCGTTTCGGTCTAAAACAGCTTGTTTCGCTGTATTAAGTGAGAATACATGCTTTTCGCGCAGTTATAAGAGAAAAAGTTTTGACGCGTGTCACAGGGACACTTGTAAAACCGATGTGTTCAGATTTAGCTCGTTTCGGTCTAAAACAGCTTGTTACGTTGTATTAAGCACGAATACATGCTTTTCGCGCAGTTATAAGAGAAAAAGTTTAGACGCCTATCAGAGGAACAATTGTAAAACCGATGTGTTGTGATTTAGCTCGTTTCGGTCTAAAACAGCTTGTTTCGCTGTATTAAGCAGAAATACATGCTTTTCGCGCAGTGATAAGAAAAAAAGCTTTAAAGGCGTGTCACAGGGACACTTGTAAAACCGATGTGTTGTGATTTAGCTCGTTTCGGTCTAAAACAGCTTGTTTCGCTGTACTAAGCAAGAATACATGCTTTTCGCGCAGTTATAAGAGAAAAAGTTTTGACGCGTATCAGAGGAACACTTGTAAAACCGATGTGTTGTGATTTAGCTCGTTTCGGTTTAAAACAGCTTGTTTCGCTGTATTAAGCAAGAATACATGCTTTTCGCGCAGTTATAAGAGAAAAAGTTTTGACGCGTATCAGAGGAACACTTGTAAAACCGATGTGTTCAGATTTAGCTCGTTTCGGTCTAAAACAGCTTGTTTTGTTGTATTAAGCACGAATACATGCTTTACGCGCAGTTATAGAAGAAAAAGTTTTGACGCGTATCAGGGAGACACTTGTAAATCCGATGTGTTGTGATTTAGCTCGTTTCGGTCTAAAACAGCTTGTTTCGTTGTATTAAGCAAGAATACATGCTTTTCGCGCAGTTATAAGAGAAAAAGTTTAGACGCGTATCAGAGGAACAATTAAAACCGATGTGTTGTGATTTAGCTCGTTTCGGTCTAAAACAGCTTGTTTCGCTGTATTAAGCAGAAATACATGCTTTTCGCGCAGTGATAAGAGAAAAAGCTTTAAAGGCGTGTCACAGGGACACTTGTAAAACCGATGTGTTCAGATTTACCTCGTTTCGGTCTAAAACAGCTTGTTTCGTTGGACTAAGCACGAATACATGCTTTTCGCGCAGCTATAAGAGAAAAAAGAGTTGACGCGTATCAGAGGAAAACTTGTAAAAGCGATGTGTTGTGATTTAGCTCGTTTCGGTCTAAAACAGCTTGTTTCGCTGTATTAAGCAAGAATACATGCTTTTCGCGCAGTTATAAGAGAAAAAAATTTGACGCGTATCAGAGGAACACTTGTAAAACCGATGTGTTGTGATTTAGCTCGTTTTGGTCTAAAACAGCTTGTTTCGCTGTATTAAGCAGGAATACATGCTTTTCGCGCAGTTATAAGAGAAAAAGTTTTAAAGGCATGTCACAAGGACACTTGTAAAACCGATATGCTCAGATTTACCTCGTTTCGGTCTAAAACAGCTTGTTTCGTTGGACTAAGCAAGAATACATGCTTTTCGTGCAGTTATAAGAGAAAAAAGTTTTGACGCGTATCAGAGGAACACTTGTAAAACCGATGTGTTCAGATTTAGCTCGTTTCGGTCTAAAACAGCTTGTTTCGTTGTATTAAGCACGAATACATGCTTTTCCCGCAGTTAAAAGAGAAAAAGTTTTGACGAGTATCACGTGGAACACTTGTAATACCGATGTGTTGTGATTTAGCTCGTTTCGGTCTAAAACAGCTTGTTTCGCTGTATTAAGCAAGAATACATGCTTTTCGCGCCGTTATAAGAGAAAAAGTTTTGACGCGTATCAGAGGAACACTTGTAAAACCGATGTGTTGTGATTTAGCTCATTTCGGTCTAAAACAGCTTGTTTCGCTGTATTAGGCAACAATACATGCTTTTCGCGCAGTTATAAGAGAAAAAGTTTTGACGCGTATCAGAGGAACACTTGTAAAACCGATGTGTTGTGATTTAGCTCGTTTCGGTCTAAAACAGCTTGTTTCGCTGTATTAAGCAAGAATACATGCTTTTCGCGCAGTTATAAGAGAAAAAGTTTTGACGCGTATCAGAGGAACACTTGTAAAACCGATGTGTTGTGATTTAGCTCGTTTCGGTCTAAAACAGCTTGTTTCGCAGTATTAAGCAAGAATACATGCTTTTCGCGCAGTTATGAGAAAAAGTTTTGACGCGTATCAGAGGAACACTTGTAAAACCGATGTGTTCAGATTTAGCTCGTTTCGGTCTAAAACAGCTTGTTTCGTTGTATTAAGCACGAATACATGCTTTACGCGCAGTTATAGAAGAAAAAGTTTTGACGCGTATCAGAGACACTTGTAAAACCGATGTGTTGTGATTTAGCTCGTTTCGGTCTAAAACAGCTTGTTTCGTTGTACTAAGCAAGAATACATGCTTTTCGCGCAGTTATAAGAGAAAAAGTTTTGACGATTATCACGTGGATACTTGTAAAACCGATGTGTTCAGATTTAGCTCGTTTCGGTCTAAAACAGCTTGTTTCGTTGTATTAAGCACGAATACATGCTTTTCGCGCAGTTATAAGAGAAAAAGTTTTGACGAGTATCACGTGGAACACTTGTAATACCGATGTGTTGTGAATTAGCTCGTTTCGGTTTAAAACAGCTTGTTTCGCTGTATTAAGCAAGAATACATGCTTTTCCCGCAGTTATAAGAGAAAAAGTTTTGACGCGTATCAGAGGAACACTTGTAAAACCGATGTGTTCAGATTTAGCTCGTTTCGGTCTGAAACAGCTTGTTTCGTTGTATTAAGCAGGAATACATGCTTTTCGCGCAGTTATAGGAGAAAAAGTTTAGACGCGTATCAGAGGAACACTTGTAAAACCGATGTGTTGTGATTTAGCTCGTTTCGGTGTAAAACAGCTTGTTTCGTAGTATTAAGCAAGAATACATGCTTTTCTCGCAGTTATAAGAGAAAAAGTTTTGACGCGTATTAGAGGAACACTTGTAAAACCTTTGTGTTGTGATTTAGCTCGTTTCGGTCTAAAACAGCTTGTTTCGCTGTATTAAGCAAGAATACATGCTTTTCGCGCAGTTATAAGAGAAAAAGTTTTGACGCGTGTCACAGGGACACTTGTAAAACCGGTATTCAGATTTAGCTCGTTTCGGTCTAAAACAACTTGTTTCGTTGTATTAAGCACGAATACATGCTTTACGCGCAGTTATAGAAAAAGTTTTGACGCCTATTAGAGAGACACTTGTAAAACCGATGTGTTATGATTTAGCTCGTTTCAATCTAAAACAGCTTGTTTCGTTGTATTAAGCAAGAATACATGCTTTTCGCGCAGTTATAAGAGAGAAAGTTTTTACGAGTATCACGTGGATACTTGTAAAACCGATGTGTTCAGATTTAGCTCGTTTCGGTCTAAAACAGCTTGTTTCGTTGTATTAAGCAAGAATACATGCTTTACGCGCAGTTATAGAAGAAAAAGTTTTGACGCGTATCAGAGAGACACTTGTAAAACCGATGTGTTGTGATTTAGCTCGTTTCGGTCTAAAACAGCTTGTTTCGTTGTATTAAGCAAGAATACATGCTTTTCGCGCAGTTATAAGAGAAAAAGTTTTGACGAGTATCACGTGGATACTTGTAAAACCGAAGTGTTCAGATTTAGCTCGTTTCGGTCTAAAACAGCTTGTTTCGTTGTATTAAGCACGAATACATGATTTTCGCGCAGTTATAAGAGAAAACGTTTTGACGAGTATCACGTGGAACACTTGTTATACCGATGTGTTGTGATTTAGCTCGTTTCGGTCTAAAACAGCTTGTTTCGCTGTATTAAGCAAGAATACATGCTTTTCGCGCAGTTATAAGAGAAAATTTTTGACGCGTATCAGAGGAACACTTGTAAAACCGATGTGTTGTGATTTAGCTCATTTCGGTCTAAAACAGCTTGTTTCGTTGTATTAAGCAAGAATACATGCTTTTCGCGCAGTTATAAGAGAAAAAGTTTTGACGCGTGTCACAGGGACACTTGTAAAACCGATGTGTTCAGATTTAGCTCGTTTCGGTCTAAAACAGCTTGTTTCGTTGTATTAAGCACGAATACATGCTTTTCGCGCAGTTATAAGAGAAAAAGTTTTGACGAGTATCACGTGGAACACTTGTAATACCGATGTGTTGTGATTTGGCTCGTTTCGGTCTAAAACAGCTTGTTTCGTTGTATTAAGCAAGAATACATGCTTTTCGCGCAGTTATAAGAGTAAAAGTTTTGACGCGTATCGGAGGAACACTTGTAAAACCGATGTGTTCAGATTTAACTCTTTTCGGACTAAAACAGCTTGTTTCGTTGTATTAAGCACGAATACATGCTTTTCGCGCAGTTATAAGGGAAAAAGTTTTGACGCGTATCACATGGACACTTGGAAAACCGATGTGTTCAGATTTAGCTCGTTTTGGTCTAAAACAGCTTGTTTCGTTGTATTAAGCACGAATACATGCTTTTCGCGCAGTTATAAGAGAAAAAGTTTTGACGCGTATCAGAGGAACACTTGTAAAACCGGTGTTGTGATTTAGCTCGTTTCGGTCTAAAACAGCTTGTTTCGCTGTATTAAGCACGAATACATGCTTTTCGCGCAGTTATAAGAGAAAAAGTTTTGCGTATCAGAGGAACACTTGTAAAACCGATGTGTTGTGATTTAGCTCGTTTCGGTCTAAAACAGCTTGTTTCGCTGTATTAAGCAAGAATACATGCTTTTCGCGCAGTTATAAGAGAAAAAGTTTTGACGCGTATCAGAGGAACACTTGTAAAACCGATGTGTTCAGATTTAGCTCGTTTCGGTCTAAAACAGCTTGTTTTGTTGTATTAAGCACGAATACATGCTTTACGCGCAGTTATAGAAGAAAAAGTTTTGACGCGTATCAGGGAGACACTTGTAAAACCGATGTGTTGTGATTTAGCTCGTTTCGGTCTAAAACAGCTTGTTTCGTTGTATTAAGCAAGAATACATGCTTTTCGTGCAGTTATAAGAGAAAAAGTTTTGACGAGTATCACGTGGATACTTGTAATACCGACGTGTTGTGATTTAGCTCGTTTCGGTCTAAAACAGCTTGTTTCGCTGTATTAAGCAAGAATACATGCTTTTCGCGCACTTATAAGAGAAAAAGTTTTGACGCGTATCAGAGGAACACTTGTAAAACCGATGTGTTGTGATTTAGCTCATTTCGGTCTACAACAGCTTGTTTCGTTGTATTAAGCAAGAATACATGCTTTTCGCGCAGTTATAAGAGAAAAAGTTTTGACGCGTGTCACAGGGACACTTGTAAAACCGATGTGCTCAGATTTAACTCGTTTCGGTCTAAAACAGCTTGTTTCGTTGTATTAAGCACGAATACATGCTTTTCGCGCAGTTATAAGGGAAAAAGTTTTGACGCGTATCACATGGACACTTGGAAAACCGATGTGTTCAGATTTAGCTCGTTTTGGTCTAAAACAGCTTGTTTCGTTGTATTAAGCACGAATACATGCTTTTCGCGCAGTTATAAGAGAAAAAGTTTTGCCGCGTATCAGAACACTTGTAAAACCGATGTGTTGTGATTTAGCTCGTTTCGGTCTAAAACAGCTTGTTTCGCTGTATTAAGCACGAATACATGCTTTTCGCGCAGTTATAAGAGAAAAAGTTTAGACGCGTATCAGAGGAACAATTGTAAAACCGATGTGTTGTGATTTAGCTCGTTTCGGTCTAAAACAGCTTGTTTCGCTGTATTAAGCAAGAATACATGCTTTTCGCGCAGTTATAAGAGAAAAAAATTTGACGCGTATTAGAGAGACACTTGTAAAACCGATGTGTTGTGATTTAGCTCGTTTCGGTCTAAAACAGCTTGTTTCGTTGTATTAAGCAAGAATACATGCTTTTCGCGCAGTTATAAGAGAAAAAGTTTTGACGAGTATCACGTGGATACTTGTAAAACCGATGTGTTCAGATTTAGCTCGTTTCGGTCTAAAACAGCTTGTTTGGTTGTATTAAGCACGAATACATGCTTTTCGCGCCGTTATAAGAGAAAAAGTTTTGACGAGTATCACGTGGAACACTTGTAATACCGATGTGTTGTGATTTAGCTCGTTTCGGTCTAAAACAGCTTGATTCGCTGTATTAAGCAAGAATACATGCTTTTCGCGCAGTTATAAAAGAAAAAGTTTTGACGCGTATCAGAGGAACACTTGTAAAACCGATGTGTTGTGATTTAGCTCATTTCGGTCTAAAACAGCTTGTTTCGCTGTATTAAGCAAGAATACATGCTTTTCGCGCAGTTATAAGAGAAAACGTTTTGACGAGTATCACGTGGATACTTGTAAAACCGATGTGTTCAGATTTAGCTCGTTTCGGTCTAAAACAGCTTGTTTCGTTGTATTAAGCAAGAATACATGCTTTTCGCGCAGTTATAAAAGAAAAAGTTTTGACGCGTATTAGAGAGACACTTGTAAAACCGATTTGTTGTGATTTAGCTCGTTTCGGTCTAAAACAGCTTGTTTCGTTGTATTAAGCAAGAATACATGCTTTTCGCGCAGTTATAAGAGAAAAAGTTTTGACGAGTATCACGTGGATACTTGTAAAACCGATGTGTTCAGATTTAGCCCGTTTCGGTCAAAAACAGCTTGTTTCGTTGTATTAAGCACGAATACATGCTTTTCGCGCAGTTATAAGAGAAAAAGTTTTGACGAGTATCACGTGGAACACTTGTAATACCGATGTGTTGTGATTTGGCTCGTTTCGGTCTAAAACAGCTTGTTTCGTTGTATTAAGCAAGAATACATGCTTTTCGCGCAGTTATAAGAGAAAAAGTTTTGACGCGTATCAGAGGAACACTTGTAAAACCGATGTGTTCAGATTTAACTCTTTTCGGACTAAAACAGCTTGTTTCGTTGTATTAAGCACGAATACATGCTTTTCGCGCAGTTATAAGAGAAAAAGTTTTGACGCGTATCACATGGACACTTGGAAAACCGATGTGTTCAGATCTAGCTCGTTTTGGTCTAAAACAGCTTGTTTCGTTGTATTAAGCACGAATACATGCTTTTCGCGCAGTTATAAGAGAAAAAGTTTTGACGCGTATCAGAGGAACACTTGTAAAACCGATGTGTTGTGATTTATCTCGTTTCGGTCTAAAACAGCTTGTTTCGCTGTATTAAGCAAGAATACATGCTTTTCGCGCAGTTATAAGAGAAAAAGTTTTGACGCGTGTCACAGGGACACTTGTAAAACCGATGTGTTCAGATTTAGCTCGTTTCGGTCTAAAACAGCTTGTTTCGTTGTATTTAGCACGAATACATGCTTTTCGCGCAGTTATAAGAGAAAAAGTTTAGACGCGTATCAGAGGAACACTTGTAAAACCGATGTGTTGTGATTTAGCTCGTTTCGGTCTAAAACAGCTTGTTTCGCTGTATTAAGCAAGAATACATGCTTTTCGCGCAGTTGTAAGAGAAAAAGTTTTGACGCGTGTCACAGGGACACTTGTAAAACCGATGTGTTCAGATTTAGCTCGTTTCGGTCTAAAAAAGCTTGTTTCGCTGTATTAAGCAAGAGTACATGCTTTTCGCGCAGTTATAAGAGAAAAAGTTTTGACGCGTATCAGAGGAACACTTGTAAAACCGATGTGTTCAGATTTAGCTCGTTTCGGTCTAAAACAGCTTGTTTTGTTGTATTAAGCACGAATACATGCTTTACGCGCATTTATAGAAGAAAAAGTTTTGACGCGTATCAGGGAGACACTTGTAAAACCGATGTGTTGTGATTTAGCTCGTTTCGGTCTAAAACAGCTTGTTTCGTTGTATTAAGCAAGAATACATGCTTTTCGCGCAGTTATAAGAGAAAACGTTTTGACGCGTATCAGAGGAACACTTGTAAAACCGATGTGTTGTGATTTAGCTCATTTCGGTCTACAACAGCTTGTTTCGTTGTATTAAGCAAGAATACATGCTTTTCGCGCAGTTATAAGAGAAAAAGTTTTGACGCGTGTCACAGGGACACTTGTAAAACCGATGTGCTCAGATTTAACTCGTTTCGGTCTAAAACAGCTTGTTTCGTTGTATTAAGCACGAATATATGCTTTTCGCGCAGTTATAAGGGAAAAAGTTTTGACGCGTATCACATGGACACTTGGAAAACCGATGTGTTCAGATTTAGCTCGTTTTGGTCTAAAACAGCTTGTTTCGTTGTATTAAGCACGAATACATGCTTTTCGCGCAGTTATAAGAGAAAAAGTTTTGACGCGTATCAGAGGAACACTTGTAAAACCGATGTGTTGTGATTTAGCTCGTTTCGGTCTAAAACAGCTTGTTTCGCTGTATTAAGCACGAATACATGCTTTTCGCGCAGTTATAAGAGAAAAAGTTTAGACGCGTATCAGAGGAACAATTGTAAAACCGATGTGTTTTGATTTTGCTCGTTTCGGTCTAAAACAGCTTGTTTCGCTGTATTAAGCAAGAATACATGCTTTTCTCGCAGTTATAAGAGAAAAAAATTTGACGCGTATTAGAGAGACACTTGTAAAACCGATGTGTTGTGATTTAGCTCGTTTCGGTCTAAAACAGCTTGTTTCGTTGTATTAAGCAAGAATACATGCTTTTCGCGCAGTTATAAGAGAAAAAGTTTTGACGAGTATCACGTGGATACTTGTAAAACCGATGTGTTCAGATTTAGCTCGTTTCGGTCTAAAACAGCTTGTTTGGTTGTATTAAGCACGAATACATGCTTTTCGCGCCGTTATAAGAGAAAAAGTTTTGACGAGTATCACGTGGAACACTTGTAATACCGATGTGTTGTGATTTAGCTCGTTTCGGTCTAAAACAGCTTGATTCGCTGTATAAAGCAAGAATACATGCTTTTCGCGCAGTTATAAAAGAAAAAGTTTTGACGCGTATCAGAGGAACACTTGTAAAACCGATGTGTTGTGATTTAGCTCATTTCGGTCTAAAACAGCTTGTTTCGCTGTATTAAGCAAGAATACATGCTTTTCGCGCAGTTATAAGAGAAAACGTTTTGACGAGTATCACGTGGATACTTGTAAAACCGATGTGTTCAGATTTAGCTCGTTTCGGTCTAAAACAGCTTGTTTCGTTGTATTAAGCAAGAATACATGCTTTTCGCGCAGTTATAAGAGAAAAAGTTTTGACGCGTATTAGAGAGACACTTGTAAAACCGATTTGTTGTGATTTAGCTCGTTCCGGTCTAAAACAGCTTGTTTCGTTGTATTAAGCAAGAATACATGCTTTTCGCGCAGTTATAAGAGAAAAAGTTTTGACGAGTATCACGTGGATACTTGTAAAACCGATGTGTTCAGATTTAGCCCGCTTCGGTCAAAAACAGCTTGTTTCGTTGTATTAAGCACGAATACATGTTTTCGCGCAGTTATAAGAGAAAAAGTTTTGACGAGTATCACGTGGAACACTTGTAATACCGATGTGTTGTGATTTGGCTCGTTTCGGTCTAAAACAGCTTGTTTCGTTGTATTAAGCAAGAATACATGCTTTTCGCGCAGTTATAAGAGAAAAAGTTTTGACGCGTATCAGAGGAACACTGTAAAACCGATGTGTTCAGATTTAACTCTTTTCGGACTAAAACAGCTTGTTTCGTTGTATAAAGCACGAATACATGCTTTTCGCGCAGTTATAAGAGAAAAAGTTTTGACGCGTATCACATGGACACTTGGAAAACCGATGAGTTCAGATCTAGCTCGTTTTGGTCTAAAACAGCTTGTTTCGTTGTATTAAGCACGAATACATGCTTTTCGCGCAGTTATAAGAGAAAAAGTTTTGACGCGTATCAGAGGAACACTTGTAAAACCGATGTGTTGTGATTTAGCTCGTTTCGGTCTAAAACAGCTTGTTTCGTTGTATTTAGCACGAATACATGCTTTTCGCGCAGTTATAAGAGAAAAAGTTTAGACGCGTATCAGAGGAACACTTGTAAAACCGATGTGTTGTGATTTAGCTCGTTTCGGTCTAAAACAGCTTGTTTCGCTGTATTAAGCAAGAATACATGCTTTTCGCGCAGTTATAAGAGAAAAAGTTTTGACGCGTGTCACAGGGACACTTGTAAAACCGATGTGTTCAGATTTAGCTCGTTTCGGTCTAAAACAGCTTGTTTCGCTGTATTAAGCAAGAATACATGCTTTTCGCGCAGTTATAAGAGAAAAAGTTTTGACGCGTATCAGAGGAACACTTGTAAAACCGATGTGTTCAGATTTAGCTCGTTTCGGTCTAAAACAGCTTGTTTTGTTGTATTAAGCACAAATACATGCTTTACGCGCAGTTATAGAAGAAAAAGTTTTGACGCGTATCAGGGAGACACTTGTAAAACCGATGTGTTGTGATTTAGCTCGTTTCGGTCTAAAACAGCTTGTTTCGTTGTATTAAGCAAGAATACATGCTTTTCGCGCAGTTATAAGAGAAAACGTTTTGACGCGTATCAGAGGAACACTTGTAAAACCGATGTGTTCAGATTTAACTCTTTTCGGACTAAAACAGCTTGTTTCGTTGTATTAAGCACGAATACATGCTTTTCGCGCAGTTATAAGAGAAAAAGTTTTGACGCGTATCACATGGACACTTGGAAAACCGATGAGTTCAGATCTAGCTCGTTTTGGTCTAATACAGCTTGTTTCGTTGTATTAAGCACGAATACATGCTTTTCGCGCAGTTATAAGAGAAAAAGTTTTGACGAGTATCACGTGGAACACTTGTAATACCGATGTGTTGTGATTTGGCTCGTTTTGGTCTAAAACAGCTTGTTTCGTTGTATTAAGCACGAATACATGCTTTTCGCGCAGTTATAAGAGTAAAAGTTTTGACGCGTATCAGAGGAACACTTGTAAAACCGATGTGTTGTGATTTAGCTCGTTTCGGTCTAAAACAGCTTGTTTCGCTGTATTAAGCACGAATACATGCTTTTCGCGCAGTTATAAGAGAAAAAGTTTTGACGAGTATCACGTGGATACTTGTAAAACCGATGTGTTCAGATTTAGCTCGTTTCGGTCTAAAACAGCTTGTTTCGTTGTATTAAGCAAGAATACATGCTTTTCGCGCAGTTATAAGAGAAAAAGTTTTGACGCGTATTAGAGAGACACTTGTAAAACCGATTTGTTGTGATTTAGCTCGTTCCGGTCTAAAACAGCTTGTTTCGTTGTATTAAGCAAGAATACATGCTTTTCGCGCAGTTATAAGAGAAAAAGTTTTGACGAGTATCACGTGGATACTTGTAAAACCGATGTGTTCAGATTTAGCCCGCTTCGGTCAAAAACAGCTTGTTTCGTTGTATTAAGCACGAATACATGTTTTCGCGCAGTTATAAGAGAAAAAGTTTTGACGAGTATCACGTGGAACACTTGTAATACCGATGTGTTGTGATTTGGCTCGTTTCGGTCTAAAACAGCTTGTTTCGTTGTATTAAGCAAGAATACATGCTTTTCGCGCAGTTATAAGAGAAAAAGTTTTGACGCGTATCAGAGGAACACTGTAAAACCGATGTGTTCAGATTTAACTCTTTTCGGACTAAAACAGCTTGTTTCGTTGTATAAAGCACGAATACATGCTTTTCGCGCAGTTATAAGAGAAAAAGTTTTGACGCGTATCACATGGACACTTGGAAAACCGATGAGTTCAGATCTAGCTCGTTTTGGTCTAAAACAGCTTGTTTCGTTGTATTAAGCACGAATACATGCTTTTCGCGCAGTTATAAGAGAAAAAGTTTTGACGCGTATCAGAGGAACACTTGTAAAACCGATGTGTTGTGATTTAGCTCGTTTCGGTCTAAAACAGCTTGTTTCGCTGTATTAAGCAAGAATACATGCTTTTCGCGCAGTTATAAGAGAAAAAGTTTTGACGCGTGTCACAGGGACACTTGTAAAACCGATGTGTTCAGATTTAGCTCGTTTCGGTCTAAAACAGCTTGTTTCGTTGTATTTAGCACGAATACATGCTTTTCGCGCAGTTATAAGAGAAAAAGTTTAGACGCGTATCAGAGGAACACTTGTAAAACCGATGTGTTGTGATTTAGCTCGTTTCGGTCTAAAACAGCTTGTTTCGCTGTATTAAGCAAGAATACATGCTTTTCGCGCAGTTATAAGAGAAAAAGTTTTGACGCGTGTCACAGGGACACTTGTAAAACCGATGTGTTCAGATTTAGCTCGTTTCGGTCTAAAACAGCTTGTTTCGCTGTATTAAGCAAGAATACATGCTTTTCGCGCAGTTATAAGAGAAAAAGTTTTGACGCGTATCAGAGGAACACTTGTAAAACCGATGTGTTCAGATTTAGCTCGTTTCGGTCTAAAACAGCTTGTTTTGTTGTATTAAGCACGAATACATGCTTTACGCGCAGTTATAGAAGAAAAAGTTTTGACGCGTATCAGGGAGACACTTGTAAAACCGATGTGTTGTGATTTAGCTCGTTTCGGTCTAAAACAGCTTGTTTCGTTGTATTAAGCAAGAATACATGCTTTTCGCGCAGTTATAAGAGAAAACGTTTTGACGCGTATCAGAGGAACACTTGTAAAACCGATGTGTTCAGATTTAACTCTTTTCGGACTAAAACAGCTTGTTTCGTTGTATTAAGCACGAATACATGCTTTTCGCGCAGTTATAAGAGAAAAAGTTTTGACGCGTATCACATGGACACTTGGAAAACCGATGAGTTCAGATCTAGCTCGTTTTGGTCTAAAACAGCTTGTTTCGTTGTATTAAGCACGAATACATGCTTTTCGCGCAGTTATAAGAGAAAAAGTTTTGACGAGTATCACGTGGAACACTTGTAATACCGATGTGTTGTGATTTGGCTCGTTTTGGTCTAAAACAGCTTGTTTCGTTGTATTAAGCACGAATACATGCTTTTCGCGCAGTTATAAGAGTAAAAGTTTTGACGCGTATCAGAGGAACACTTGTAAAACCGATGTGTTGTGATTTAGCTCGTTTCGGTCTAAAACAGCTTGTTTCGCTGTATTAAGCACGAATACATGCTTTTCGCGCAGTTATAAGAGAAAAAGTTTAGACGCGTATCAGAGGAACAATTGTAAAACCGATGTGTTGTGATTTAGCTCGTTTCGGTCTAAAACAGCTTGTTTCGCTGTATTAAGCAAGAATACATGCTTTTCGCACAGTTATAAGAGAAAAAAATTTGACGCGTATTAGAGAGACACTTGTAAAACCAATGTGTTATGATTTAGCTAGTTTCGGTCTAAAACAGCTTGTTTCGTTGTATTAAGCAAGAATACATGCTTTTCGCGCAGTTATAAGAGAAAAAGTTTTGACGAGTATCACGTGGATACTTGTAAAACCGATGTGTTCAGATTTAGCTCGTTTCGGTCTAAAACAGCTTGTTTCGTTGTATTAAGCACGAATACATGCTTTTCGCGCCGTTATAAGAGAAAAAGTTTTGACGAGTATCACGTGGAACACTTGTAATACCGATGTGTTGTGATTTAGCTCGTTTCGGTCTAAAACAGCTTGATTCGCTGTATTAAGCAAGAATACATGCTTTTCGCGCAGTTATAAAAGAAAAAGTTTTGACGCGTATCAGAGGAACACTTGTAAAACCGATGTGTTGTGATTTAGCTCATTTCGGTCTAAAACAGCTTGTTTCGCTGTATTAAGCAAGAATACATGCTTTTCGCGCAGTTATAAGAGAAAAAGTTTTGACGAGTATCACGTGGATACTTGTAAAACCGATGTGTTCAGATTTAGCTCGTTTCGGTCTAAAACAGCTTGTATCGTTGTATTAAGCAAGAATACATGCTTTTCGCGCAGTTATAAGAGAAAAAGTTTTGACGCGTATTAGAGAGACACTTGTAAAACCGATTTGTTGTGATTTAGCTCGTTTCGGTCTAAAACAGCTTGTTTCGTTGTATTAAGCAAGAATACATGCTTTTCGCGCAGTTATAAGAGAAAAAGTTTTGACGAGTATCACGTGGATACTTGTAAAACCGATGTGTTCAGATTTAGCCCGTTTCGGTCAAAAACAGCTTGTTTCGTTGTATTAAGCACGAATACATGCTTTTCGCGCAGTTATAAGAGAAAAAGTTTTGAGTATCACGTGGAACACTTGTAATACCGATGTGTTGTGATTTGGCTCGTTTCGGTCTAAAACAGCTTGTTTCGTTGTATTAAGCAAGAATACATGTTTTCGCGCAGTTATAAGAGAAAAAGTTTTGACGAGTATCACGTGGAACACTTGTAATACCGATGTGTTGTGATTTGGCTCGTTTCGGTCTAAAACAGCTTGTTTCGTTGTATTAAGCAAGAATACATGCTTTTCGCGCAGTTATAAGAGAAAAAGTTTTGACGCGTATCACATGGACACTTGGAAAACCGATGTGTTCAGATCTAGCTCGTTTTGGTCTAAAACAGCTTGTTTCGTTGTATTAAGCACGAATACATGCTTTTCGCGCAGTTATAGGAGAAAAAGTTTTGACGCGTATCAGAGGAACACTTGTAAAACCGATGTGTTGTGATTTAGCTCGTTTCGGTCTAAAACAGCTTGTTTCGCTGTATTAAGCAAGAATACATGCTTTTCGCGCAGTTATAAGAGAAAAAGTTTTGACGCGTGTCACAGGGACACTTGTAAAACCGATGTGTTCAGATTTAGCTCGTTTCGGTCTAAAACAGCTTGTTTCGTTGTATTTAGCACGAATACATGCTTTTCGCGCAGTTATAAGAGAAAAAGTTTAGACGCGTATCAGAGGAACACTTGTAAAACCGATGTGTTGTGATTTAGCTCGTTTCGGTCTAAAACAGCTTGTTTCGCTGTATTAAGCAAGAATACATGCTTTTCGCGCAGTTATAAGAGAAAAAGTTTTGACGCGTGTCACAGGGACACTTGTAAAACCGATGTGTTCAGATTTAGCTCGTTTCGGTCTAAAACAGCTTGTTTCGTTGTATTAAGCACGAATACATGCTTTTCGCGCAGTTATAAGAGAAAAAGTTTAGACGCGTATCAGAGGAACAATTGTAAAACCGATGTGTTGTGATTTAGCTCGTTTCGGTCTAAAACAGCTTGTTTCGCTGTATTAAGCAGAAATACATGCTTTTCGCGCAGTGATAAGAGAAAAAGCTTTAAAGGCGTGTCACAGGGACACTTGTAAAACCGATGTGTTGTGATTTAGCTCGTTTCGGTCTAAAACAGCTTGTTTCGCTGTATTAAGCAAGAATACATGCTTTTCGCGCAGTTATAAGAGAAAAAGTTTTGACGCGTATCAGAGGAACACTTGTAAAACCGATGTGTTGTGATTTAGCTCGTTTCGGTTTAAAACAGCTTGTTTCGCTGTATTAAGCAAGAATACATGCTTTTCGCGCAGTTATAAGAGAAAAAGTTTTGACGAGTATCACGTGGATACTTGTAAAACCGATGTGTTCAGATTTAGCCCGTTTCGGTCAAAAACAGCTTGTTTCGTTGTATTAAGCACGAATACATGCTTTTCGCGCAGTTATAAGAGAAAAAGTTTTGACGAGTATCACGTGGAACACTTGTAATACCGATGTGTTGTGATTTGGCTCGTTTCGGTCTAAAACAGCTTGTTTCGTTGTATTAAGCAAGAATACATGCTTTTCGCGCAGTTATAAGAGAAAAAGTTTTGACGCGTATCAGAGGAACACTTGTAAAACCGATGTGTTCAGATTTAACTCTTTTCGGACTAAAACAGCTTGTTTCGTTGTATTAAGCACGAATACATGCTTTTCGCGCAGTTATAAGAGAAAAAGTTTTGACGCGTATCACATGGACACTTGGAAAACCGATGTGTTCAGATCTAGCTCGTTTTGGTCTAAAACAGCTTGTTTCGTTGTATTAAGCACGAATACATGCTTTTCGCGCAGTTATAGGAGAAAAAGTTTTGACGCGTATCAGAGGAACACTTGTAAAACCGATGTGTTGTGATTTAGCTCGTTTCGGTCTAAAACAGCTTGTTTCGCTGTATTAAGCAAGAATACATGCTTTTCGCGCAGTTATAAGAGAAAAAGATTTGACGCGTGTCACAGGGACACTTGTAAAACCGATGTGTTCAGATTTAGCTCGTTTCGGTCTAAAACAGCTTGTTTCGTTGTATTTAGCACGAATACATGCTTTTCGCGCAGTTATAAGAGAAAAAGTTTAGACGCGTATCAGAGGAACACTTGTAAAACCGATGTGTTGTGATTTAGCTCGTTTCGGTCTAAAACAGCTTGTTTCGCTGTATTAAGCAAGAATACATGCTTTTCGCGCAGTTATAAGAGAAAAAGTTTTGACGCGTGTCACAGGGACACTTGTAAAACCGATGTGTTCAGATTTAGCTCGTTTCGGTCTAAAACAGCTTGTTTCGTTGTATTAAGCACGAATACAGGCTTTTCGCGCAGTTATAAGAGAAAAAGTTTAGACGCGTATCAGAGGAACAATTGTAAAACCGATGTGTTGTGATTTAGCTCGTTTCGGTCTAAAACAGCTTGTTTCGCTGTATTAAGCAGAAATACATGCTTTTCGCGCAGTTATAAGAGAAAAAGTTTTGACGCGTATCAGAGGAACACTTGTAAAACCGATGTGTTGTGATTTAGCTCGTTTCGGTTTAAAACAGCTTGTTTCGCTGTATTAAGCAAGAATACATGCTTTTCGCGCAGTTATAAGAGAAAAAGTTTTGACGCGTATCAGAGGAACACTTGTAAAACCGATGTGTTCAGATTTAGCTCGTTTCGGTCTAAAACAGCTTGTTTTGTTGTATTAAGCACCAATACATGCTTTACGCGCAGTTATAGAAGAAAAAGTTTTGACGCGTATCAGGGAGACACTTGTAAAACCGATGTGTTGTGATTTAGCTCGTTTCGGTCTAAAACAGCTTGTTTCGTTGTATTAAGCAAGAATACATGCTTTTCGCGCAGTTATAAGAGAAAAAGTTTAGACGCGTATCAGAGGAACAATTGTAAAACCGATGTGTTGTGATTTAGCTCGTTTCGGTCTAAAACAGCTTGTTTCGCTGTATTAAGCAGAAATACATGCTTTTCGCGCAGTGATAAGAGAAAAAGCTTTAAAGGCGTGTCACAGGGACACTTGTAAAACCGATGTGTTCAGATTTACCTCGTTTCGGTCTAAAACAGCTTGTTTCGTTGGACTAAGCACGAATACATGCTTTTCGCGCAGCTATAAGAGAAAAAAGAGTTGACGCGTATCAGAGGAAAACTTGTAAAAGCGATGTGTTGTGATTTAGCTCGTTTCGGTCTAAAACAGCTTGTTTCGCTGTATTAAGCAAGAATACATGCCTTTCGCGCAGTTATAAGAGAAAAAAATTTGACGCGTATCAGAGGAACACTTGTAAAACCGATGTGTTGTGATTTAGCTCGTTTTGGTCTAAAACAGCTTGTTTCGCTGTATTAAGCAGGAATACATGCTTTTCGCGCAGTTATAAGAGAAAAAGTTTTAAAGGCATGTCACAAGGACACTTGTAAAACCGATATGCTCAGATTTACCTCGTTTCGGTCTAAAACAGCTTGTTTCGTTGGACTAAGCAAGAATACATGCTTTTCGTGCAGTTATAAGAGAAAAAAGTTTTGACGCGTATCAGAGGAACACTTGTAAAACCGATGTGTTCAGATTTAGCTCGTTTCGGTCTAAAACAGCTTGTTTCGTTGTATTAAGCAAGAATACATGCTTTTCGCGCAGTTATAAGAGAAAAAGTTTTGACGCGTATTAGAGAGACACTTGTAAAACCGATGTGTTGTGATTTAGCTCGTTTCGGTCTAAAACAGCTTGTTTCGTTGTATTAAGCAAGAATACATGCTTTTCGCGCAGTTATAAGAGAAAAAGTTTTGACGAGTATCACGTGGATACTTGTAAAACCGATGTGTTCAGATTTAGCTCGTTTTGGTCTAAAACAGCTTGTTTCGTTGTATTAAGCACGAATACATGCTTTTCGCGCAATTATAAGAGAAAACGTTTTGACGAGTATCACGTGGAACACTTGTAATACCGATGTGTTGTGATTTAGCTCGTTTCGGTCTAAAACAGCTTGATTCGCTGTATTAGGCAAGAATACATGCTTTTCGCGCAGTTATAAAAAAAAAGTTTTGACGCGTATCAGAGGAACACTTGTAAAACCGATGTGTTGTGATTTAGCTCATTTCGGTCTAAAACAGCTTGTTTCTCTGTATTAAGCAAGAATACATGCTTTTCGCGCAGTTATAAGAGAAAAAGTTTTGACGAGTATCACGTGGATACTTGTAAAACCGATGTGTTCAGATTTAGCTCGTTTCGGTCTAAAACAGCTTGTTTCGTTGTATTAAGCACGAATACATGCTTTTCGCGCAGTTATAAGAGAAAAATTTTTGACGAGTATCACGTGGAACACTTGTAATACCGATGTGTTGTGATTTAGCTCGTTTCGGTCTAAAACAGCTTGTTTCGCTGTATTGAGCAAGAATACATGCTTTTCGCGCAGTTATAAGAGAAAAAGTTTTGACGCGTATCAGAGGAACACTTGTAAAACCGATGTGTTCAGATTTAGCTCGTTTCGGTCTAAAACAGCTTGTTTCGTTGTATTAAGCAAGAATACATGCTTTACGCACAGTTATAGAGGAAAAAGTTTTGACGCGTATCAGAGAGACACTTGTAAAACCGATGTGTTCAGATTTAACTCTTTTCGGACTAAAACAGCTTGTTTCGTTGTATTAAGCACGAATACATGCTTTTCGCGCAGTTATAAGAGAAAAAGTTTTGACGCGTATCACATGGACACTTGGAAAACCGATGTGTTCAGATCTAGCTCGTTTCGGTCTAAAACAGCTTGTTTCGCTGTATTAAGCAAGAATACATGCTTTTCGCGCAGTTATAAGAGAAAAAAATTTGACGCGTATCAGAGGAACACTTGTAAAACCGATGTATTGTGATTTAGCTCGTTTTGGTCTAAAACAGCTTGTTTCGCTGTATTAAGCAGGAATACATGCTTTTCGCGCAGTTATAAGAGAAAAAGTTTTAAAGGCATGTCACAAGGACACTTGTAAAACCGATGTGTTCAGATTTAGCTCGTTTCGGTCTAAAACAACTTGTTTCGTTGTATTAAGCACGAATATATGCTTTTCCCGCAGTTAAAAGAGAAAAAGTTTTGACGAGTATCACGTGGAACACTTGTAATACCGATGTGTTGTGATTTAGCTCGTTTCGGTCTAAAACAGCTTGTTTCGCTGTATTAAGCAAGAATACATGCTTTTCGCGCCGTTATAAGAGAAAAAGTTTTGACGCGTATCAGAGGAACACTTGTAAAACCGATGTGTTGTGATTTAGCTCATTTCGGTCTAAAACAGCTTGTTTCGCTGTATTAGGCAACAATACATGCTTTTCGCGCAGTTATAAGAGAAAAAGTTTTGACGCGTATCAGAGGAACACTTGTAAAACCGATGTGTTGTGATTTAGCTCGTTTCGGTCTAAAACAGCTTGTTTCGCTGTATTAAGCAAGAATACATGCTTTTCGCGCCATTATAAGAGAAAAAGTTTTGACGCGTATCAGAGGAACACTTGTAAAACCGATGTGTTGTGATTTAGCTCGTTTCGGTCTAAAACAGCTTGTTTCGCAGTATTAAGCAAGAATACATGCTTTTCGCGCAGTTATAAGAGAAAAAGTTTTGACGCGTATCAGAGGAACACTTGTAAAACCGATGTGTTCAGATTTAGCTCGTTTCGGTCTAAAACAGCTTGTTTCGTTCTATTAAGCACGAATACATGCTTTACGCGCAGTTATAGAAGAAAAAGTTTTGACGCGTATCAGAGACACTTGTAAAACCGATGTGTTGTGATTTAGCTCGTTTCGGTCTAAAACAGCTTGTTTCGTTGTACTAAGCAAGAATACATGCTTTTCGCGCAGTTATAAGAGAAAAAGTTTTGACGATTATCACGTGGATACTTGTAAAACCGATGTGTTCAGATTTAGCTCGTTTCGGTCTAAAACAACTTGTTTCGTTGTATTAAGCACGAATACATGCTTTTCCCGCAGTTAAAAGAGAAAAAGTTTTGACGAGTATCACGTGGAACACTTGTAATACCGATGTGCTGTGATTTAGCTCGTTTCGGTCTAAAACAGCTTGTTTCGCTGTATTAAGCAAGAATACATGCTTTTCGCGCCGTTATAAGAGAAAAAGTTTTGACGCGTATCAGAGGAACACTTGTAAAACCGATGTGTTGTGATTTAGCTCGTTTCGGTCTAAAACAGCTTGTTTCGCTGTATTAAGCAAGAATACATGCTTTTCGCGCAGTTATAAGAGAAAAAGTTTTGACGAGTATCACGTGGATACTTGTAAAACCGATGTGTTCAGATTTAGCTCGTTTCGGTCTAAAACAGCTTGTTTCGTTGTATTAAGCACGAATACATGCTTTTCGCGCAGTTATAAGAGAAAAATTTTTGACGAGTATCACGTGGAACACTTGTAATACCGATGTGTTGTGATTTAGCTCGTTTCGGTCTAAAACAGCTTGTTTCGCTGTATTGAGCAAGAATACATGCTTTTCGCGCAGTTATAAGAGAAAAAGTTTTGACGCGTATCAGAGGAACACTTGTAAAACCGATGTGTTCAGATTTAGCTCGTTTCGGTCTAAAACAGCTTGTTTCGTTGTATTAAGCAAGAATACATGCTTTACGCACAGTTATAGAAGAAAAAGTTTTGACGCGTATCAGAGAGACACTTGTAAAACCGATGTGTTCAGATTTAACTCTTTTCGGACTAAAACAGCTTGTTTCGTTGTATTAAGCACGAATACATGCTTTTCGCGCAGTTATAAGAGAAAAAGTTTTGACGCGTATCACATGGACACTTGGAAAACCGATGTGTTCAGATCTAGCTCGTTTCGGTCTAAAACAGCTTGTTTCGCTGTATTAAGCAAGAATACATGCTTTTCGCGCAGTTATAAGAGAAAAAATTTGACGCGTATCAGAGGAACACTTGTAAAACCGATGTATTGTGATTTAGCTCGTTTTGGTCTAAAACAGCTTGTTTCGCTGTATTAAGCAGGAATACATGCTTTTCGCGCAGTTATAAGAGAAAAAGTTTTAAAGGCATGTCACAAGGACACTTGTAAAACCGATGTGTTCAGATTTAGCTCGTTTCGGTCTAAAACAACTTGTTTCGTTGTATTAAGCACGAATATATGCTTTTCCCGCAGTTAAAAGAGAAAAAGTTTTGACGAGTATCACGTGGAACACTTGTAATACCGATGTGTTGTGATTTAGCTCGTTTCGGTCTAAAACAGCTTGTTTCGCTGTATTAAGCAAGAATACATGCTTTTCGCGCCGTTATAAGAGAAAAAGTTTTGACGCGTATCAGAGGAACACTTGTAAAACCGATGTGTTGTGATTTAGCTCATTTCGGTCTAAAACAGCTTGTTTCGCTGTATTAGGCAACAATACATGCTTTTCGCGCAGTTATAAGAGAAAAAGTTTTGACGCGTATCAGAGGAACACTTGTAAAACCGATGTGTTGTGATTTAGCTCGTTTCGGTCTAAAACAGCTTGTTTCGCTGTATTAAGCAAGAATACATGCTTTTCGCGCCATTATAAGAGAAAAAGTTTTGACGCGTATCAGAGGAACACTTGTAAAACCGATGTGTTGTGATTTAGCTCGTTTCGGTCTAAAACAGCTTGTTTCGCAGTATTAAGCAAGAATACATGCTTTTCGCGCAGTTATAAGAGAAAAAGTTTTGACGCGTATCAGAGGAACACTTGTAAAACCGATGTGTTCAGATTTAGCTCGTTTCGGTCTAAAACAGCTTGTTTCGTTCTATTAAGCACGAATACATGCTTTACGCGCAGTTATAGAAGAAAAAGTTTTGACGCGTATCAGAGACACTTGTAAAACCGATGTGTTGTGATTTAGCTCGTTTCGGTCTAAAACAGCTTGTTTCGTTGTACTAAGCAAGAATACATGCTTTTCGCGCAGTTATAAGAGAAAAAGTTTTGACGATTATCACGTGGATACTTGCAAAACCGATGTGTTCAGATTTAGCTCGTTTCGGTCTAAAACAACTTGTTTCGTTGTATTAAGCACGAATACATGCTTTTCCCGCAGTTAAAAGAGAAAAAGTTTTGACGAGTATCACGTGGAACACTTGTAATACCGATGTGCTGTGATTTAGCTCGTTTCGGTCTAAAACAGCTTGTTTCGCTGTATTAAGCAAGAATACATGCTTTTCGCGCCGTTATAAGAGAAAAAGTTTTGACGCGTATCAGAGGAACACTTGTAAAACCGATGTGTTGTGATTTAGCTCGTTTCGGTCTAAAACAGCTTGTTTCGCTGTATTAAGCAAGAATACATGCTTTTCGCGCAGTTATAAGAGAAAAAGTTTTGACGAGTATCACGTGGAACACTTGTAATACCGATGTGTTGTGATTTAGCTCGTTTCGGTTTAAAACAGCTTGTTTCGCTGTATTAAGCAAGAATACATGCTTTTCCCGCAGTTATAAGAGAAAAAGTTTTGACGCGTATCAGAGGAACACTTGTAAAACCGATGTGTTCAGATTTAGCTCGTTTCGGTCTGAAACAGCTTGTTTCGTTGTATTAAGCAGGAATACATGCTTTTCGCGCAGTTATAGGAGAAAAAGTTTAGACGCGTATCAGAGGAACACTTGTAAAACCGATGTGTTGTGATTTAGCTCGTTTCGGTGTAAAACAGCTTGTTTCGTAGTATTAAGCAAGAATACATGCTTTTCGCGCAGTTATAAGAGAAAAAGTTTTGACGCGTTTTAGAGGAACACTTGTAAAACTTTTGCGTTGTGATTAAGCTCGTTTCGGTCTAAAACAGCTTGTTTCGCTGTATTAAGCAAGAATACATGCTTTTCGCGCAGTTATAAGAGAAAAAGTTTTGACGCGTGTCACAGGGACACTTGTAAAACCGATGTGTTCAGATTTAGCTCGTTTCGGTCTAAAACAACTTGTTTCGTTGTATTAAGCACGAATACATGCTTTACGCGCAGTTATAGAAGAAAAAGTTTTGACGCCTATTAGAGAGACACTTGTAAAACCGATGTGTTATGATTTAGCTCGTTTCGGTCTAAAACAGCTTGTTTCGTTGTATTAAGCAAGAATACATGCTTTTCGCGCAGTTATAAGAGAGAAAGTTTTTACGAGTATCACGTGGATACTTGTAAAACCGATGTGTTCAGATTTAGCTCGTTTCGGTCTAAAACAGCTTGTTTCGTTGTATTAAGCAAGAATACATGCTTTACGCGCAGTTATAGAAGAAAAAGTTTTGACGCGTATCAGAGAGACACTTGTAAAACCGATGTGTTGTGATTTAGCTCGTTTCGGTCTAAAACAGCTTGTTTCGTTGTATTAAGCAAGAATACATGCTTTTCGCGCAGTTATAAGAGAAAAAGTTTTGACGAGTATCACGTGGATACTTGTAAAACCGAAGTGTTCAGATTTAGCTCGTTTCGGTCTAAAACAGCTTGTTTCGTTGTATTAAGCACGAATACATGATTTTCGCGCAGTTATAAGAGAAAACGTTTTGACGAGTATCACGTGGAACACTTGTTATACCGATGTGTTGTGATTTAGCTCGTTTCGGTCTAAAACAGCTTGTTTCGCTGTATTAAGCAAGAATACATGCTTTTCGCGCAGTTATAAGAGAAAAAGTTTTGACGCGTATCAGAGGAACACTTGTAAAACCGATGTGTTGTGATTTAGCTCATTTCGGTCTAAAACAGCTTGTTTCGTTGTATTAAGCAAGAATACATGCTTTTCGCGCAGTTATAAGAGAAAAAGTTTTGACGCGTGTCACAGGGGCACTTGTAAAACCGATGTGTTCAGATTTAGCTCGTTTCGGTCTAAAACAGCTTGTTTCGTTGTATTAAGCACGAATACATGCTTTTCGCGCAGTTATAAGAGAAAAAGTTTTGACGAGTATCACGTGGAACACTTGTAATACCGATGTGTTGTGATTTGGCTCGTTTCGGTCTAAAACAGCTTGTTTCGTTGTATTAAGCAAGAATACATGCTTTTCGCGCAGTTATAAGAGTAAAAGTTTTGACGCGTATCGGAGGAACACTTGTAAAACCGATGTGTTCAGATTTAACTCTTTTCGGACTAAAACAGCTTGTTTCGTTGTATTAAGCACGAATACATGCTTTTCGCGCAGTTATAAGGGAAAAAGTTTTGACGCGTATCACATGGACACTTGGAAAACCGATGTGTTCAGATTTAGCTCGTTTTGGTCTAAAACAGCTTGTTTCGTTGTATTAAGCACGAATACATGCTTTTCGCGCAGTTATAAGAGAAAAAGTTTTGACGCGTATCAGAGGAACACTTGTAAAACCGATGTGTTGTGATTTAGCTCGTTTCGGTCTAAAACAGCTTGTTTCGCTGTATTAAGCACGAATACATGCTTTTCGCGCAGTTATAAGAGAAAAAGTTTTGCGTATCAGAGGAACACTTGTAAAACCGATGTGTTGTGATTTAGCTCGTTTCGGTCTAAAACAGCTTGTTTCGCTGTATTAAGCAAGAATACATGCTTTTCGCGCAGTTATAAGAGAAAAAGTTTTGACGCGTATCAGAGGAACACTTGTAAAACCGATGTGTTCAGATTTAGCTCGTTTCGGTCTAAAACAGCTTGTTTTGTTGTATTAAGCACGAATACATGCTTTACGCGCAGTTATAGAAGAAAAAGTTTTGACGCGTATCAGGGAGACACTTGTAAAACCGATGTGTTGTGATTTAGCTCGTTTCGGTCTAAAACAGCTTGTTTCGCTGTATTAAGCAAGAATACATGCTTTTCGCGCAGTTATAAGAGAAAAAGTTTTGACGCGTATCAGAGGAACACTTGTAAAACCGATGTGTTGTGATTTAGCTCATTTCGGTCTAAAACAGCTTGTTTCGTTGTATTAAGCAAGAATACATGCTTTTCGCGCAGTTATAAGAGAAAAAGTTTTGACGCGTGTCACAGGGACACTTGTAAAACCGATGTGTTCAGATTTAGCTCGTTTCGGTCTAAAACAGCTTGTTTCGTTGTATTAAGCACGAATACATGCTTTTCGCGCAGTTATAAGAGAAAAAGTTTTGACGAGTATCACGTGGAACACTTGTAATACCGATGTGTTGTGATTTGGCTCGTTTCGGTCTAAAACAGCTTGTTTCGTTGTATTAAGCAAGAATACATGCTTTTCGCGCAGTTATAAGAGTAAAAGTTTTGACGCGTATCGGAGGAACACTTGTAAAACCGATGTGTTCAGATTTAACTCTTTTCGGACTAAAACAGCTTGTTTCGTTGTATTAAGCACGAATACATGCTTTTCGCGCAGTTATAAGGGAAAAAGTTTTGACGCGTATCACATGGACACTTGGAAAACCGATGTGTTCAGATTTAGCTCGTTTTGGTCTAAAACAGCTTGTTTCGTTGTATTAAGCACGAATACATGCTTTTCGCGCAGTTATAAGAGAAAAAGTTTTGACGCGTATCAGAGGAACACTTGTAAAACCGATGTGTTGTGATTTAGCTCGTTTCGGTCTAAAACAGCTTGTTTCGCTGTATTAAGCACGAATACATGCTTTTCGCGCAGTTATAAGAGAAAAAGTTTTGCGTATCAGAGGAACACTTGTAAAACCGATGTGTTGTGATTTAGCTCGTTTCGGTCTAAAACAGCTTGTTTCGCTGTATTAAGCAAGAATACATGCTTTTCGCGCAGTTATAAGAGAAAAAGTTTTGACGCGTATCAGAGGAACACTTGTAAAACCGATGTGTTCAGATTTAGCTCGTTTCGGTCTAAAACAGCTTGTTTTGTTGTATTAAGCACGAATACATGCTTTACGCGCAGTTATAGAAGAAAAAGTTTTGACGCGTATCAGGGAGACACTTGTAAAACCGATGTGTTGTGATTTAGCTCGTTTCGGTCTAAAACAGCTTGTTTCGTTGTATTAAGCAAGAATACATGCTTTTCGCGCAGTTATAAGAGAAAAAGTTTTGACGAGTATCACGTGGATACTTGTAATACCGACGTGTTGTGATTTAGCTCGTTTCGGTCTAAAACAGCTTGTTTCGCTGTATTAAGCAAGAATACATGCTTTTCGCGCACTTATAAGAGAAAAAGTTTTGACGCGTATCAGAGGAACACTTGTAAAACCGATGTGTTGTGATTTAGCTCATTTCGGTCTACAACAGCTTGTTTCGTTGTATTAAGCAAGAATACATGCTTTTCGCGCAGTTATAAGAGAAAAAGTTTTGACGCGTGTCACAGGGACACTTGTAAAACCGATGTGCTCAGATTTAACTCGTTTCGGTCTAAAACAGCTTGTTTCGTTGTATTAAGCACGAATACATGCTTTTCGCGCAGTTATAAGGGAAAAAGTTTTGACGCGTATCACATGGACACTTGGAAAACCGATGTGTTCAGATTTAGCTCGTTTTGGTCTAAAACAGCTTGTTTCGTTGTATTAAGCACGAATACATGCTTTTCGCGCAGTTATAAGAGAAAAAGTTTTGACGCGTATCAGAGGAACACTTGTAAAACCGATGTGTTGTGATTTAGCTCGTTTCGGTCTAAAACAGCTTGTTTCGCTGTATTAAGCACGAATACATGCTTTTCGCGCAGTTATAAGAGAAAAAGTTTAGACGCGTATCAGAGGAACAATTGTAAAACCGATGTGTTGTGATTTAGCTCGTTTCGGTCTAAAACAGCTTGTTTCGCTGTATTAAGCAAGAATACATGCTTTTCGCGCAGTTATAAGAGAAAAAAATTTGACGCGTATTAGAGAGACACTTGTAAAACCGATGTGTTGTGATTTAGCTCGTTTCGGTCTAAAACAGCTTGTTTCGTTGTATTAAGCAAGAATACATGCTTTTCGCGCAGTTATAAGAGAAAAAGTTTTGACGAGTATCACGTGGATACTTGTAAAACCGATGTGTTCAGATTTAGCTCGTTTCGGTCTAAAACAGCTTGTTTGGTTGTATTAAGCACGAATACATGCTTTTCGCGCCGTTATAAGAGAAAAAGTTTTGACGAGTATCACGTGGAACACTTGTAATACCGATGTGTTGTGATTTAGCTCGTGTCGGTCTAAAACAGCTTGATTCGCTGTATTAAGCAAGAATACATGCTTTTCGCGCAGTTATAAAAGAAAAAGTTTTGACGCGTATCAGAGGAACACTTGTAAAACCGATGTGTTCAGATTTAACTCTTTTCGGACTAAAACAGCTTGTTTCGTTGTATTAAGCACGAATACATGCTTTTCGCGCAGTTATAAGAGAAAAAGTTTTGACGCGTATCACATGGACACTTGGAAAACCGATGTGTTCAGATCTAGCTCGTTTTGGTCTAAAACAGCTTGTTTCGTTGTATTAAGCACGAATACATGCTTTTCGCGCAGTTATAAGAGAAAAAGTTTTGACGCGTATCAGAGGAACACTTGTAAAACCGATGTGTTGTGATTTATCTCGTTTCGGTCTAAAACAGCTTGTTTCGCTGTATTAAGCAAGAATACATGCTTTTCGCGCAGTTATAAGAGAAAAAGTTTTGACGCGTGTCACAGGGACACTTGTAAAACCGATGTGTTCAGATTTAGCTCGTTTCGGTCTAAAACAGCTTGTTTCGTTGTATTTAGCACGAATACATGCTTTTCGCGCAGTTATAAGAGAAAAAGTTTAGACGCGTATCAGAGGAACACTTGTAAAACCGATGTGTTGTGATTTAGCTCGTTTCGGTCTAAAACAGCTTGTTTCGCTGTATTAAGCAAGAATACATGCTTTTCGCGCAGTTATAAGAGAAAAAGTTTTGACGCGTGTCACAGGGACACTTGTAAAACCGATGTGTTCAGATTTAGCTCGTTTCGGTCTAAAACAGCTTGTTTCGCTGTATTAAGCAAGAATACATGCTTTTCGCGCAGTTATAAGAGAAAAAGTTTTGACGCGTATCAGAGGAAGACTTGTAAAACCGATGTGTTCAGATTTAGCTCGTTTCGGTCTAAAACAGCTTGTTTTGTTGTATTAAGCACGAATACATGCTTTACGCGCAGTTATAGAAGAAAAGTTTTGACGCGTATCAGGGAGACACTTGTAAAACCGATGTGTTGTGATTTAGCTCGTTTCGGTCTAAAACAGCTTGTTTCGTTGTATTAAGCAAGAATACATGCTTTTCGCGCAGTTATAAGAGAAAACGTTTTGACGCGTATCAGAGGAACACTTGTAAAACCGATGTGTTGTGATTTAGCTCATTTCGGTCTACAACAGCTTGTTTCGTTGTATTAAGCAAGAATACATGCTTTTCGCGCAGTTATAAGAGAAAAAGTTTTGACGCGTGTCACAGGGACACTTGTAAAACCGATGTGTTCAGATTTAGCTCGTTTTGGTCTAAAACAGCTTGTTTCGTTGTATTAAGCACGAATACATGCTTTTCGCGCAGTTATAAGAGAAAAAGTTTTGACGCGTATCAGAGGAACACTTGTAAAACCGATGTGTTGTGATTTAGCTCGTTTCGGTCTAAAACAGCTTGTTTCGCTGTATTAAGCACGAATACATGCTTTTCGCGCAGTTATAAGAGAAAAAGTTTAGACGCGTATCAGAGGAACAATTGTAAAACCGATGTGTTGTGATTTTGCTCGTTTCGGTCTAAAACAGCTTGTTTCGCTGTATTAAGCAAGAATACATGCTTTTCTCGCAGTTATAAGAGAAAAAAATTTGACGCGTATTAGAGAGACACTTGTAAAACCGATGTGTTGTGATTTAGCTCGTTTCGGTCTAAAACAGCTTGTTTCGTTGTATTAAGCAAGAATACATGCTTTTCGCGCAGTTATAAGAGAAAAAGTTTTGACGAGTATCACGTGGATACTTGTAAAACCGATGTGTTCAGATTTAGCTCGTTTCGGTCTAAAACAGCTTGTTTGGTTGTATTAGGCACGAATACATGCTTTTCGCGCCGTTATAAGAGAAAAAGTTTTGACGAGTATCACGTGGAACACTTGTAATACCGATGTGTTGTGATTTAGCTCGTTTCGGTCTAAAACAGCTTGATTCGCTGTATTAAGCAAGAATACATGCTTTTCGCGCAGTTATAAAAGAAAAAGTTTTGACGCGTATCAGAGGAACACTTGTAAAACCGATGTGTTGTGATTTAGCTCATTTCGGTCTAAAACAGCTTGTTTCGCTGTATTAGGCAAGAATACATGCTTTTCGCGCAGTTATAAGAGAAAACGTTTTGACGAGTATCACGTGGATACTTGTAAAACCGATGTGTTCAGATTTAGCTCGTTTCGGTCTAAAACAGCTTGTTTCGTTGTATTAAGCAAGAATACATGCTTTTCGCGCAGTTATAAGAGAAAAAGTTTTGACGCGTATTAGAGAGACACTTGTAAAACCGATTTGTTGTGATTTAGCTCGTTCCGGTCTAAAACAGCTTGTTTCGTTGTATTAAGCAAGAATACATGCTTTTCGCGCAGTTATAAGAGAAAAAGTTTTGACGAGTATCACGTGAATACTTGTAAAACCGATGTGTTCAGATTTAGCCCGTTTCGGTCAAAAACAGCTTGTTTCGTTTTATTAAGCACGAATACATGCTTTTCGCGCAGTTATAAGAGAAAAAGTTTTGACGAGTATCACGTGGAACACTTGTAATACCGATGTGTTGTGATTTGGCTCGTTTCGGTCTAAAACAGCTTGTTTCGTTGTATTAAGCAAGAATACATGCTTTTCGCGCAGTTATAAGAGAAAAAGTTTTGACGCGTATCAGAGGAACACTGTAAAACCGATGTGTTCAGATTTAACTCTTTTCGGACTAAAACAGCTTGTTTCGTTGTATTAAGCACGAATACATGCTTTTCGCGCAGTTATAAGAGAAAAAGTTTTGACGCGTATCACATGGACACTTGGAAAACCGATGAGTTCAGATCTAGCTCGTTTTGGTCTAAAACAGCTTGTTTCGTTGTATTAAGCACGAATACATGCTTTTCGCGCAGTTATAAGAGAAAAAGTTTTGACGCTTATCAGAGGAACACTTGTAAAACCGATGTGTTGTGATTTAGCTCGTTTCGGTCTAAAACAGCTTGTTTCGCTGTATTAAGCAAGAATACATGCTTTTCGCGCAGTTATAAGAGAAAAAGTTTTGACGCGTGTCACAGGGACACTTGTAAAACCGATGTGTTCAGATTTAGCTCGTTTCGGTCTAAAACAGCTTGTTTCGTTGTATTTAGCACGAATACATGCTTTTCGCGCAGTTATAAGAGAAAAAGTTTAGACGCGTATCAGAGGAACACTTGTAAAACCGATGTGTTGTGATTTAGCTCGTTTCGGTCTAAAACAGCTTGTTTCGCTGTATTAAGCAAGAATACATGCTTTTCGCGCAGTTATAAGAGAAAAAGTTTTGACGCGTGTCACAGGGACACTTGTAAAACCGATGTGTTCAGATTTAGCTCGTTTCGGTCTAAAACAGCTTGTTTCGCTGTATTAAGCAAGAATACATGCTTTTCGCGGAGTTATAAGAGAAAAAGTTTTGACGCGTATCAGAGGAACACTTGTAAAACCGATGTGTTCAGATTTAGCTCGTTTCGTTCTAAAACAGCTTGTTTTGTTGTATTAAGCACGAATACATGCTTTACGCGCAGTTATAGAAGAAAAAGTTTTGACGCGTATCAGGGAGACACTTGTAAAACCGATGTGTTGTGATTTAGCTCGTTTCGGTCTAAAACAGCTTGTTTCGCTGTATTAAGCACGAATACATGCTTTTCGCGCAGTTATAAGAGAAAAAGTTTAGACGCGTATCAGAGGAACAATTGTAAAACCGATGTGTTGTGATTTAGCTCGTTTCGGTCTAAAACAGCTTGTTTCGCTGTATTAAACAAGAATACATGCTTTTCGCGCAGTTATAAGAGAAAAAAATTTGACGCGTATTAGAGAGACACTTGTAAAACCGATGTGTTGTGATTTAGCTAGTTTCGGTCTAAAACAGCTTGTTTCGTTGTATTAAGCAAGAATACATGCTTTTCGCGCAGTTATAAGAGAAAAAGTTTTGACGAGTATCACGTGGATACTTGTAAAACCGATGTGTTCAGATTTAGCTCGTTTCGGTCTAAAACAGCTTGTTTCGTTGTATTAAGCACGAATACATGCTTTTCGCGCCGTTATAAGAGAAAAAGTTTTGACGAGTATCACGTGGAACACTTGTAATACCCATGTGTTGTGATTTAGCTCGTTTCGGTCTAAAACAGCTTGATTCGCTGTATTAAGCAAGAATACATGCTTTTCGCGCAGTTATAAAAGAAAAAGTTTTGACGCATATCAGAGGAACACTTGTAAAACCGATGTGTTGTGATTTAGCTCATTTCGGTCTAAAACAGCTTGTTTCGCTGTATTAAGCAAGAATACATGCTTTTCGCGCAGTTATAAGAGAAAAAGTTTTGACGAGTATCACGTGGATACTTGTAAAACCGATGTGTTCAGATTTAGCTCGTTTCGGTCTAAAACAGCTTGTATCGTTGTATTAAGCAAGAATACATGCTTTTCGCGCAGTTATAAGAGAAAAAGTTTTGACGCGTATTAGAGAGACACTTGTAAAACCGATTTGTTGTGATTTAGCTCGTTTCGGTCTAAAACAGCTTGTTTCGTTGTATTAAGCAAGAATACATGCTTTTCGCGCAGTTATAAGAGAAAAAGTTTTGACGAGTATCACGTGGATACTTGTAAAACCGATGTGTTCAGATTTAGCCCGTTTCGGTCAAAAACAGCTTGTTTCGTTGTATTAAGCACGAATACATGCTTTTCGCGCAGTTATAAGAGAAAAAGTTTTGACGAGTATCACGTGGAACACTTGTAATACCGATGTGTTGTGATTTGGCTCGTTTCGGTCTAAAACAGCTTGTTTCGTTGTATTAAGCAAGAATACATGCTTTTCGCGCAGTTATAAGAGAAAAAGTTTTGACGCGTATCAGAGGAACACTTGTAAAACCGATGTGTTCAGATTTAACTCTTTTCGGACTAAAACAGCTTGTTTCGTTGTATTAAGCACGAATACATGCTTTTCGCGCAGTTATAAGAGAAAAAGTTTTGACGCGTATCACATGGACACTTGGAAAACCGATGTGTTCAGATCTAGCTCGTTTTGGTCTAAAACAGCTTGTTTCGTTGTATTAAGCACGAATACATGCTTTTCGCGCAGTTATAGGAGAAAAAGTTTTGACGCGTATCAGAGGAACACTTGTAAAACCGATGTGTTGTGATTTAGCTCGTTTCGGTCTAAAACAGCTTGTTTCGCTGTATTAAGCAAGAATACATGCTTTTCGCGCAGTTATAAGAGAAAAAGTTTTGACGCGTGTCACAGGGACACTTGTAAAACCGATGTGTTCAGATTTAGCTCGTTTCGGTCTAAAACAGCTTGTTTCGTTGTATTTAGCACGAATACATGCTTTTCGCGCAGTTATAAGAGAAAAAGTTTAGACGCGTATCAGAGGAACACTTGTAAAACCGATGTGTTGTGATTTAGCTCGTTTCGGTCTAAAACAGCTTGTTTCGCTGTATTAAGCAAGAATACATGCTTTTCGCGCAGTTATAAGAGAAAAAGTTTTGACGCGTGTCACAGGGACACTTGTAAAACCGATGTGTTCAGATTTAGCTCGTTTCGGTCTAAAACAGCTTGTTTCGTTGTATTAAGCAAGAATACATGCTTTTCGCGCAGTTATAAGAGAAAACGTTTTGACGCGTATCAGAGGAACACTTGTAAAACCGATGTGTTGTGATTTAGCTCATTTCGGTCTACAACAGCTTGTTTCGTTGTATTAAGCAAGAATACATGCTTTTCGCGCAGTTATAAGAGAAAAAGTTTTGACGCGTGTCACAGGGACACTTGTAAAACCGATGTGCTCAGATTTAACTCGTTTCGGTCTAAAACAGCTTGTTTCGTTGTATTAAGCACGAATACATGCTTTTCGCGCAGTTATAAGGGAAAAAGTTTTGACGCGTATCACATGGACACTTGGAAAACCGATGTGTTCAGATTTAGCTCGTTTTGGTCTAAAACAGCTTGTTTCGTTGTATTAAGCACGAATACATGCTTTTCGCGCAGTTATAAGAGAAAAAGTTTTGACGCGTATCAGAGGAACACTTGTAAAACCGATGTGTTGTGATTTAGATGTGTTGTGATTTTGCTCGTTTCGGTCTAAAACAGCTTGTTTCGCTGTATTAAGCAAGAATACATGCTTTTCTTGCAGTTATAAGAGAAAAAAATTTGACGCGTATTAGAGAGACACTTGTAAAACCGATGTGTTGTGATTTAGCTCGTTTCGGTCTAAAACAGCTTGTTTCGTTGTATTAAGCAAGAATACATGCTTTTCTCGCAGTTATAAGAGAAAAAGTTTTGACGCGTGTCACAGGGACACTTGTAAAACCGATGTGTTCAGATTTAGCTCGTTTCGGTCTAAAACAACTTGTTTTGTTGTATTAAGCACGAATACATGCTTTACGCGCAGTTATAGAAGAAAAAAGTTTTGACGCCTATTAGAGAGACACTTGTAAAACCGATGTGTTATGATTTAGCTCGTTTCGGTCTAAAACAGCTTGTTTCGCTGTATTAAGCAAGAATACATGCTTTTCGCGCAGTTATAAGAGAAAAAGTTTTGACGCGTATCAGAGGAACACTTGTAAAACCGATGTGTTGTGATTTAGCTCATTTCGGTCTAAAACCGCTTGTTTCGTTGTATTAAGCAAGAATACATGCTTTTCGCGCAGTTATAAGAGAAAAAGTTTTGACGCGTATCACATGGACACTTGGAAAACCGATGTGTTCAGATTTAGCTCGTTTTGGTCTAAAACAGCTTGTTTCGTTGTATTAAGCACGAATACATGCTTTTCGCGCAGTTATAAGAGAAAAAGTTTTGACGCGTATCAGAGGAACACTTGTAAAACCGATGTGTTGTGATTTAGCTCGTTTCGGTCTAAAACAGCTTGTTTCGCTGTATTAAGCACGAATACATGCTTTTCGCGCAGTTATAAGAGAAAAAGTTTAGACGCGTATCAGAGGAACAATTGTAAAACCGATGTGTTGTGATTAAGCTCGTTTCGGTCTAAAACAGCTTGTTTCGCTGTATTAAGCAGAAATACATGCTTTTCGCGCAGTGATAAGAGAAAAAGCTTTAAGGGCGTGTCACAGGGACACGTAAAACCGATGTGTTCAGATTTACCTCGTTTCGGTCTAAAACAGCTTGTTGCGCTGTATTAAGCAAGAATACATGCTTTTCGCGCAGTTATAAGAGAAAACGTTTTGACGCGTATCAGAGGAACACTTGTAAAACCGATGTGTTGTGATTTAGCTCATTTCGGTCTACAACAGCTTGTTTCGTTGTATTAAGCAAGAATACATGCTTTTCGCGCAGTTATAAGAGAAAAAGTTTTGACGCGTGTCACAGGGACACTTGTAAAACCGATGTGCTCAGATTTAACTCGTTTCGGTCTAAAACAGCTTGTTTCGTTGTATTAAGCACGAATACATGCTTTTCGCGCAGTTATAAGGGAAAAAGTTTTGACGCGTATCACATGGACACTTGGAAAACCGATGTGTTCAGATTTAGCTCGTTTTGGTCTAAAACAGCTTGTTTCGTTGTATTAAGCACGAATACATGCTTTTCGCGCAGTTATAAGAGAAAAAGTTTTGACGCGTATCAGAGGAACACTTGTAAAACCGATGTGTTGTGATTTAGCTCGTTTCGGTCTAAAACAGCTTGTTTCGCTGTATTAAGCACGAATACATGCTTTTCGCGCAGTTATAAGAGAAAAAGTTTAGACGCGTATCAGAGGAACAATTGTAAAACCGATGTGTTGTGATTTTGCTCGTTTCGGTCTAAAACAGCTTGTTTCGCTGTATTAAGCAAGAATACATGCTTTTCTCGCAGTTATAAGAGAAAAAAATTTGACGCGTATTAGAGAGACACTTGTAAAACCGATGTGTTGTGATTTAGCTCGTTTCGGTCTAAAACAGCTTGTTTCGTTGTATTAAGCAAGAATACATGCTTTTCTCGCAGTTATAAGAGAAAAAGTTTTGACGCGTGTCACAGGGACACTTGTAAAACCGATGTGTTCAGATTTAGCTCGTTTCGGTCTAAAACAACTTGTTTTGTTGTATTAAGCACGAATACATGCTTTACGCGCAGTTATAGAAGAAAAAGTTTTGACGCCTATTAGAGAGACACTTGTAAAACCGATGTGTTATGATTTAGCTCGTTTCGGTCTAAAACAGCTTGTTTCGTTGTATTAAGCAAGAATACATGCTTTTCGCGCAGTTATAAGAGAGAAAGTTTTGACGAGTATCACGTGGATACTTGTAAAACCGATGTGTTCAGATTTAGCTCGTTTCGGTCTAAAACAGCTTGTTTCGTTGTATTAAGCAAGAATACATGCTTTACGCGCAGTTATAGAAGAAAAAGTTTTGACGCGTATCAGATAGACACTTGTAAAACCGATGTGTTGTGATTTAGCTCGTTTCGGTCTAAAACAGCTTGTTTCGTTGTATTAAGCAAGAATACATGCTTTTCGCGCAGTTATAAGAGAAAAAGTTTTGACGAGTATCACGTGGATACTTGTAAAACCGAAGTGTTCAGATTTAGCTCGTTTCGGTCTAAAACAGCTTGTTTCGTTGTATTAAGCACAAATACATGCTTTTCGCGCAGTTATAAGAGAAAACTTTTTGACGAGTATCACGTGGAACACTTGTAATACCGATGTGTTGTGATTTTGCTCGTTTCGGTCTAAAACAGCTTGTTTCGCTGTATTAAGCAAGAATACATGCTTTTCGCGCAGTTATAAGAGAAAAAGTTTTGACGCGTATCAGAGGAACACTTGTAAAACCGATGTGTTGTGATTTAGCTCATTTCGGTCTAAAACCGCTTGTTTCGTTGTATTAAGCAAGAATACATGCTTTTCGCGCAGTTATAAGGGAAAAAGTTTTGACGCGTATCACATGGACACTTGGAAAACCGATGTGTTCAGATTTAGCTCGTTTTGGTCTAAAACAGCTTGTTTCGTTGTATTAAGCACGAATACATGCTTTTCGCGCAGTTATAAGAGAAAAAGTTTTGACGCGTATCAGAGGAACACTTGTAAAACCGATGTGTTGTGATTTAGCTCGTTTCGGTCTAAAACAGCTTGTTTCGCTGTATTAAGCACGAATACATGCTTTTCGCGCAGTTATAAGAGAAAAAGTTTAGACGCGTATCAGAGGAACAATTGTAAAACCGATGTGTTGTGATTAAGCTCGTTTCGGTCTAAAACAGCTTGTTTCGCTGTATTAAGCAGAAATACATGCTTTTCGCGCAGTGATAAGAGAAAAAGCTTTAAGGGCGTGTCACAGGGACACGTAAAACCGATGTGTTCAGATTTACCTCGTTTCGGTCTAAAACAGCTTGTTTCGCTGTATTAAGCAAGAATACATGCTTTTCGCGCAGTTATAAGAGAAAAAGTTTTGACGCGTATCAGAGGAACACTTGTAAAACCGATGTGTTGTGATTTAGCTCGTTTCGGTCTAAAACAGCTTGTTTCGCTGTATTAAGCAAGAATACATGCTTTTCGCGCAGTTATAAGAGAAAAAGTTTTGACGCGTATCAGAGGAACACTTGTAAAACCGATGTGTTCAGATTTAGCTCGTTTCGGTCTAAATCAGCTTGTTTCGTTGTATTAAGCACGAATACATGCTTTACGCGCAGTTATAGAAGAAAAAGTTTTGACGCCTATCAGAGACACTTGTAAAACCGATGTGTTGTGATTTAGCTCGTTTCGGTCTAAAACAGCTTGTTTCGTTGTATTAAGCAAGAATACATGCTTTTCGCGCAGTTATAAGAGAAAAAGTTTTGACGAGTATCACGTGGATACTTGTAAAACCGATGTGTTCAGATTTAGCTCGTTTCGGTCTAAAACAGCTTGTTTCGTTGTATTAAGCACGAATACATGCTTTTCGCGGAGTTATAAGAGAAAAATTTTTGACGAGTATCACGTGGAACACTTGTAATACCGATGTGTTGTGATTTAGCTCGTTTCGGTTTAAAACAGCTTGTTTCGCTGTATTAAGCAAGAATACATGCTTTTCGCGCAGTTATAAGAGAAAAAGTTTTGACGCGTATCAGAGGAACACTTGTAAAACCGATGTGTTCAGATTTAGCTCGTTTCGGTCTGAAACAGCTTGTTTCGTTGTATTAAGCACGAATACATGCTTTTCGCGCAGTTATAAGAGAAAAAGTTTAGACGCGTATCAGAGGAACACTTGTAAAACCGATGTGTTGTGATTTAGCTCGTTTCGGTGTAAAACAGCTTGTTTCGTAGTATTAAGCAAGAATACATGCTTTTCGCGCAGTTATAAGAGAAAAAGTTTTGACGCGTATTAGAGGAACACTTGTAAAACCTTTGCGTTGTGATTTAGCTCGTTTCGGTCTAAAACAGCTAGTTTCGCTGTATTAAGCAAGAATACATGCTTTTCGCGCAGTTATAAGAGAAAAAGTTTTGACGCGTGTCACAGGGACACTTGTAAAACCGATGTGTTCAGATTTAGCTCGTTTCGGTCTAAAACAGCTTGTTTCGTTGTATTTAGCACAAATACATGCTTTTCGCGCAGTTATAAGAGAAAAAGTTTAGACGCGTATCAGAGGAACACTTGTAAAACCGATGTGTTGTGATTTAGCTCGTTTCGGTCTAAAACAGCTTGTTTCGCTGTATTAAGCAAGAATACATGCTTTTCGCGCAGTTATAAGAGAAAAAGTTTTGACGCGCGTCACAGGGACACTTGTAAAACCGATGTGTTCAGATTTAGCTCGTTTCGGTCTAAAACAGCTTGTTTCGTTGTATTAAGCACGAATACATGCTTTTCGCGCAGTTATAAGAGAAAAAGTTTGGACGCGTATTAGAGAGACACTTGTAAAACCGATGTGTTGTGATTTAGCTCGTTTCGGTCTAAAACAGCTTGTTTCGTTGTATTAAGCAAGAATACATGCTTTTCGCGCAGTTATAAGAGAAAATGTTTTGACGAGTATCACGTGGATACTTGTAAAACCGATGTGTTCAGATTTAGCTCGTTTTGGTCTAAAACAGCTTGTTTCGTTGTATTAAGCACGAATACATGCTTTTCGCGCAGTTATAAGAGAAACTTTTGACGAGTATCACGTAGAACACTTGTAATACCGATGTTTTGTGATTTAGCTCGTTTGGGTCTAAAACAGCTTGATTCGCTGTATTAAGCAAGAATACATGCTTTTCGCGCAGTTATAAAAGAAAAAGTTTTGACGCGTATCAGAGGAACACTTGTAAAACCGATGTGTTGTGATTTAGCTCATTTCGGTCTAAAACAGCTTGTTTCTCTGTATTAAGCAAGAATACATGCTTTTCGCGCAGTTATAAGAGAAAAAGTTTTGACGAGTATCACGTGGATACTTGTAAAACCGATGTGTTCAGATTTAGCTCGTTTCGGTCTAAAACAGCTTGATTCGCTGTATTAAGCAAGAATACATGCTTTTCGCGCAGTTATAAAAGAAAAAGTTTTGACGCGTATCAGAGGAACACTTGTAAAACCGATGTGTTGTGATTTAGCTCGTTTCGGTCTAAAACAGCTTGTTTCGTTGTATTAAGCAAGAATACATGCTTTTCGCGCAGTTATAAGAGAAAAAGTTTTGACGAGTATCACGTGGATACTTGTAAAACCGATGTGTTCAGATTTAGCTCGTTTCGGTCGAAAACAGCTTGTTTCGTTGTATTAAGCACGAATACATGCTTTTCGCGCAGTTAAAAGAGAAAAAGTTTTGACGAGTATCACGTGGAACACTTGTAATACTGATGTGTTGTGATTTAGCTCGTTTCGGTCTAAAACAGCTTGTTTCGCTGTATTAAGCAAGAATACATGCTTTTCGCGCCGTTATAAGAAAAAAAGGTTTGACGCGTATCAGAGGAACACTTGTAAAACCGATGTGTTGTGATTTAGCTCGTTTCGGTCTAAAACAGCTTGTTTCGTTGTATTAAGCAAGAATACATGCTTTTCGCGCAGTTATAAGAGAAAAAGTTTTGACGAGTATCACGTGGATACTTGTAAAACCGATGTGTTCAGATTTAGCTCGTTTCGGTCGTAAAACAGCTCGTTTCGTTGTATTAAGCACGAATACATGCTTTTCGCGCAGTTTATAAGAGAAAAATTTATTGACGAGTATCACGTGGAACACTTGTAATACCGATGTGTTGTGATTTAGCTCGTTTCGGTTTTAAAACAGCTTGTTTCGCTGTATTAAGCAAGAATACATGCTTTTCGCGCAGTTATAAGAGAAAAAGTTTTGACGCGTATCAGAGGAACACTTGTAAAACGATGTGTTCTCAGATTTAGCTCGTTTCGGTCTGAAACAACTTGTTTCGTTGTATTAAGCACGAATACATGCTTTTCGCGCAGTTATAAAGAGAAAAAGTTTAGACGCGTATCAGAGGAACACTTGTAAAACCGATGTGTTTGTGATTTAGCTCTCGATTCGGTGTTAAAACAGCTTGTTTTCGTAGTATTAAGCAAGAATACATGCTTTTCGCGCAGTTATATGAGAAAAAGTTTTGACGCGTGTCACAGGGGACACTTGTAAAATCGATGTGTTCAGATTTAGCTCGTTTCGGTCTAAAACCAACTTGTTTCGTTGTATTAAGCACGAATACATGCTTTACGCGCAGTTATAGAAGAAAAAGTTTTGACGCCTATTAGAGAGACACTTGTAAAACCGATGTGTTATGATTTAGCTCGTTTCGGTCTAAAACAGCTTGTTTCGTTGTATTAAGCAAGAATACATGCTTTTCGCGCAGTTATAAGAGAAAAAGGTTTTGACGCGTATCAGAGGAACACTTGTAAAACCGATGTGTTGTGATTTTAGCTCATTTCGGTCTAAAACAGCTTGTTCGTTGTATTAAGCAAGAGAATACATGCTTTTTCGCGCAGTTATAAGAGAAAAAGTTTTGACGCGTGTCACAGGGACACTTGTAAAACCGATTGTGTTCAGATTTTAGCTCGTTTCGGTTGTAAAACAGCTTGTTTCAGTTGTATTAAGCACGAATACATGCTTTTCGGCGCAGTTTATAAGAGAAAAGTTTTGACGAGTATCACGTTGGAAACACTTGTAATACCGATTGATGTGTTGTGATTTGTGCTCGTTTCGGTCTAAAACAAGCTTGTTTCGTTGTATTAAGCAAGAATACATGCTTTTCGCGCAGTTATAACACTTGTAAAACCGATGTGTTCAGATTTAGCTCGTTTTGGTCTAAAACAGCTTGTTTCGCTGTATTAAGCACGAATACATGCTTTTCGCGCAGTTATAAGAGAAAAAGTTTTGACGCGTATCAGAGGAACACTTGTAAAACCGATGTGTTGTGATTTAGCTCGATTCGGTGTAAAACAGCTTGTTTCGTAGTATTAAGCAAGAATACATGCTTTTCGCGCAGTTATAAGAGAAAAAGTTTTGACGCGTATTAGAGGAACACTTGTAAAACCTTTGTGTTGTGATTTAGCTCGTTTCGGTCTAAAACAGCTAGTTTCGCTGTATTAAGCAAGAATACATGCTTTTCGCGCAGTTATATGAGAAAAAGTTTTGACGCGTGTCACAGGGACACTTGTAAAATCGATGTGTTCAGATTTAGCTCGTTTCGGTCTAAAACAACTTGTTTCGTTGTATTAAGCACGAATACATGCTTTACGCGCAGTTATAGAAGAAAAAGTTTTGACGCCTATTAGAGAGACACTTGTAAAACCGATGTGTTATGATTTAGCTCGTTTCGGTCTAAAACAGCTTGTTTCGTGTATTAAGCAAGAATACATGCTTTTCGCGCAGTTATAAGAGAAAAAGTTTTGACGCGTATCAGAGGAACACTTGTAAAACCGATGTGTTGTGATTTAGCTCATTTCGGTCTAAAACAGCTTGTTTCGTTGTATTAAGCAAGAATACATGCTTTTCGCGCAGTTATAAGAGAAAAAGTTTTGACGCGTGTCACAGGGACACTTGTAAAACCGATGTGTTCAGATTTAGCTCGTTTCGGTGTAAAACAGCTTGTTTCGTTGTATTAAGCACGAATACATGCTTTTCGCGCAGTTATAAGAGAAAAAGTTTTGACGAGTATCACGTGGAACACTTGTAATACCGATGTGTTGTGATTTGGCTCGTTTCGGTCTAAAACAGCTTGTTTCGTTGTATTAAGCAAGAATACATGCTTTTCGCGCAGTTATAAGAGAAAAAGTTTTGACGTGTATCAGAGGAACACTTGTAAACCGATGTGTTCAGATTTAGCTCGTTTTGGTCTAAAACAGCTTGTTTCGCTGTATTAAGCACGAATACATGCTTTTCGCGCAGTTATAAGAGAAAAAGTTTTGACGCGTATCAGAGGAACACTTGTAAAACCTTTGTGTTGTGATTTAGCTCGTTTCGGTCTAAAACAGCTAGTTTCGCTGTATTAAGCAAGAATACATGCTTTTCGCGCAGTTATATGAGAAAAAGTTTTGACGCGTGTCACAGGGACACTTGTAAAATCGATGTGTTCAGATTTAGCTCGTTTCGGTCTAAAACAACTTGTTTCGTTGTATTAAGCACGAATACATGCTTTACGCGCAGTTATAGAAGAAAAAGTTTTGACGCCTATTAGAGAGACACTTGTAAAACCGATGTGTTATGATTTAGCTCGTTTCGGTCTAAAACAGCTTGTTTCGTTGTATTAAGCAAGAATACATGCTTTTCGCGCAGTTATAAGAGAAAAAGTTTTGACGCGTATCAGAGGAACACTTGTAAAACCGATGTGTTGTGATTTAGCTCATTTCGGTCTAAAACAGCTTGTTTCGTTGTATTAAGCAAGAATACATGCTTTTCGCGCAGTTATAAGAGAAAAAGTTTTGACGCGTGTCACAGGGACACTTGTAAAACCGATGTGTTCAGATTTAGCTCGTTTCGGTGTAAAACAGCTTGTTTCGTTGTATTAAGCACGAATACATGCTTTTCGCGCAGTTATAAGAGAAAAAGTTTTGACGAGTATCACGTGGAACACTTGTAATACCGATGTGTTGTGATTTGGCTCGTTTCGGTCTAAAACAGCTTGTTTCGTTGTATTAAGCAAGAATACATGCTTTTCGCGCAGTTATAAGAGAAAAAGTTTTGACGTGTATCAGAGGAACACTTGTAAACCGATGTGTTCAGATTTAGCTCGTTTTGGTCTAAAACAGCTTGTTTCGCTGTATTAAGCACGAATACATGCTTTTCGCGCAGTTATAAGAGAAAAAGTTTTGACGCGTATCAGAGGAACACTTGTAAAACCGATGTGTTGTGATTTAGCTCGTTTCGGTCTAAAACAGCTTGTTTCGCTGTATTAAGCAGAAATACATGCTTTTCGCGCAGTGATAAGAGAAAAAGCTTTAAAGGCGTGTCACAGGGACACTTGTAAAACCTATGTGTTCAGATTTACCTCGTTTCGGTCTAAAACAGCTTGTTTCGTTGGACTAAGCACGAATACAAGCTTTTCGCGCAGCTATATAAGAAAAAAGAGTTGACGCGTATCAGAGGAACACTTGTAAAACCGATGTGTTGTGATTTAGCTCGTTTCGGTCCTAAAACAGCTTGTTTCGCTGTATTAAGCAAGAATACATGCTTTTCGCGCAGTTATAAGAGAAAAAAATTTGACGCGTATCAGAGGAACACTTGTAAAACCGATGTGTTGTGATTTAGCTCGTTTTGGTCTAAAACAGCTTGTTTCGTTGTATTAAACAGGAATACATGCTTTTCGCGCAGTTATAAGAGAAAAAGTTTTGACGAGTATCACGTGGAACACTTGTAATACCGATGTGTTGTGATTTAGCTCGTTTCGGTCTAAAACAACTTGATTCGCTGTATTAAGCAAGAATACATGCTTTTCGCGCAGTTATAAAAGAAAAAGTTTTGACGCGTATCAGAGGAACACTTGTAAAACCCATGTGTTGTGATTTAGCTCATTTCG
>NW_027526747.1:0-80033 GCF_052857255.1 Amblyomma americanum | reverse complement strand
ACTCGTCTACTCTTCGACGACTTGTAAAATCGATGCTCGTGAATCTTGCTAGTTTCGATCTAAAACGATGTATCCCGTTGTTTAGAGCCGGAATACGAGTTTTCGCGCAGTTCTGAGAGAAAAAGTTTCCACCTTTCTCTCGTCTACTCTTCGACGACTTGTAAAATCGATGCTCGTGAATCTTGCTAGTTTCGATCTAAAACGATGTATCCCGTTGTTTTGAGCCGGAATACAAGTTTTCGCGCAGTTCTGAGAGAAAAAGTTTCCACCTTTCTCTCCTCTACTCTTCGACGACTTGTAAAATCGATGCTCGTGAATCTTGCTAGTTTCGATCTAAAACGATGTATCCCGTTGTTTTGAGCCGGAATACAAGTTTTCGCGCAGTTCTGAGAGAAAAAGTTTCCACCTTTCTCTCGTCTAAACTTCGACGACTTGTAATATCGATGCTCGTGAATCTTGCTAGTTTCGATCTAAAACTATGTATCCCGTTGTTTTGAGCCAGGATACAAGTTTTCGCGCAGTTCTGAGAGAAAAAGTTTCCACCTTTCTCTCGTCTACTCTTCGACGATTTGTAAAATCGATGCTCGTGAATCTTGCTAGTTTCGATCTAAAACGATGTATCCCGTTGTTTTGAGCCGGAATACAAGTTTTCGCGCAGTTATGAGAGAAAAAGTTTCCACCTTTCTCTCGTCTACTCTTCGACGACTTGTAAAATCGATGCTCGTGAATCTTGCTAGTTTCGATCTAAAACGATGTATCCCTTTGTTTTGAGCCGGAATACAAGTTTTCGCGCAGATCTGAGAGAAAATGTGTCCACCTTTCTCTCGTGTACTCTTCGACGACTTGTAAAATCGATGCTCGAGAATTTTGCTAGTTTCGATCTAAAACGATGTATCCCGTTGTGTTGAGCCGGAATACAAGTTTTTTGCGCAGTTCTGAGATAAAAAGTTTTCAGCTCTCTCTCGTCTACTCTTCGACGACTTGTAAAATCGATGCTCGTGAATCTTGCTAGTTTCGATTTAAAACGATGTATCCCGTTGTTTTGAGCCGGAATACAAGTTTTCGCGCAGTTATGAGAGAAAAAGTTTCCACCTTTCTCTCGTCTACTCTTCGACGACTTGTAAAATCGATGCTCGTGAATCTTGCTAGTTTCGATCTAAAACGATGTATCCCTTTGTTTTGAGCCGGAATACAAGTTTTCGCGCAGATCTGAGAGAAAAAGTTTCCACCTTTCTCTCGTGTACTCTTCGACGACTTCTAAAATCGATGCTCGTGAATCTTGCTAGTTTCGATCTAAAACGATGTATCCCTTTGTTTTGAGCCGGAATACAAGTTTTCGCGCAGATCTGAGAGAAAATGTGTCCACCTTTCTCTCGTGTACTCTTCGACGACTTGTAAAATCGATGCTCGAGAATCTTGCTAGTTTCGATCTAAAACGATGTATCCCGTTGTGTTGAGCCGGAATACAAGTTTTTTGCGCAGTTCTGAGATAAAAAGTTTTCAGCTCTCTCTCGTCTACTCTTCGACGACTTGTAAAATCGATGCTCGTGAATCTTGCTAGTTTCGATTTAAAACGATGTATCCCGTTGTTTTGAGCCGGAATACAAGTTTTCGCGCAGTTATGAGAGAAAAAGTTTCCACCTTTCTCTCGTCTACTCTTCGACGACTTGTAAAATCGATGCTCGTGAATCTTGCTAGTTTCGATCTAAAACGATGTATCCCTTTGTTTTGAGCCGGAATACAAGTTTTCGCGCAGATCTGAGAGAAAAAGTTTCCACCTTTCTCTCGTGTACTCTTCGACGACTTGTAAAATCGATGCTCGTGAATCTTGCTAGTTTCGATCTAAAACGATGTATCCTGTTGTTTTGAGCCGGAGTACAAGTTTTCGCGCAGTTCTGAGAGAAAAAGTTTCCACCTTTCTCTCGTCTACTCTTCGACGACTTGTAAAATCGATGCTCGAGAATCTTGCTAGTTTCGTTCTAAAACGATGTATCTCGTTGTTTTGAGCCGGAATACAAGTATTCGCGCAGGTCTGAGAGAAAAAGTTTCCACCTTTCTCTCGTCTACTCTTCGACGACTTGTAAAATCGATGCTCGAGAATCTTGCTAGTTTCGATCTAAAACGATGTATCCCGTTGTTCTGAGCCGGAATACAAGTTTTCGCGCAGTTCTGAGAGAAAAAGTTTCTAACTTTCTCCTCGTCTACTCTTCGACGACTTGTAAAATCGAGGCTCGTGAATCTAGCTAGTTTCGATCTAAAACGATGTATCCCGTTGTTCTGAGCCGGAATACAAGTTTTCGCGCAGTTCTGAGAGAAAAAGTTTACACCTTTCTCTCGTCTACTCTTCGACGACTTGTAAAATCGATGCTCGTGAATCTTGCTAGTTTCGTTCTAAAACGATGTATCCCGTTGTTTGGAGCCGGAATACAAGTTTTCGCGCAGTTCTGAGAGAAAAAGTTTACACCTTTCTCTCGTCTACTCTTCGACGACTTGTAAAATCGATGCTCGTGAATTTTGCTAGTTTCGATGTAAAACGATGTATCCCGTTGTTGTGAGCCTTAATACAAGTTTTCGCGCAGTTCTGAGAGAAAAAGTTTACACCTTTCTCTCGTCTACTCTTCGACGACTTGTAAAATTGATGCTCGTGAATCTTGATAGTTTCGATCTAAAACGATGTATCCCGTTGTTTTGAGCCGGAATACAAGTTTTCGCGCAGTTCTGAGATAAAACGTTTTCAGCTCTCTCTCGTCTACTCTTCGACGACTTTTAAATCGATGCTCGAGAATCTTGCTAGTTTCAACCTAAAACGATGTATCCCGTTGTTTTGAGCCGGAATACAAGTTTTTGCGCAGTTCTGAGAGAAAAAGCTTCCAACTTTCTCTCGTCTACTCTTCGACGACTTGTAAAATCGATGCTCGAGAATCTTGCTTGTTTCGATCTAAAACGATGTATTCCGTTGTTTTGACCCGGAATACAAGTTTTCGCGCAGTTCTGAGAAAAAAAGTTTACACCTTACTCTCGTCTACTCTTCGACGACTTGTAAAATCGATGCTCGAGAATCTTGCTAGTTTCGATCGAAAACGATGTATCTCGTTGTTTTGAGCCGGAATACAAGTTTTCGCGCAGTTCTGAGAGAAAAAGTTTCCACCTTTCTCTCGTCTACTCTTCGACGACTTGTAAAATAGATGTTCGAGAATCTTGCTAGTTTCGATCTAAAACGATGTATCCCGTTGTTTTGAGCCAGAATACAAGTTTTCGCGCAGTTCTGAGAGAAAAAGTTTCCACCTTTCTCTCGTCTACTCTTCGACGACTTGTAAAATCGATGCTCGTGAATCTTGCTAAATTTGATCTAAAACGATGTATCCCGTTGTTTTGAGCCGGATTAAAAGTTTTCGCGCAGTTCTGAGATAAAAAGTTTTCAGCTCTCTCTCGTCTACTCTTCGACGACTTGTAAAATTGATGCTCGTGAATCTTGCTAGTTTCGATCTAAAACGATCTATCCCGTTGTTTTGAGCCGGAATACAAGTTTTCGCGCAGTTCTGAGAGAAAAAGTTTCCACCTTTCTCTCGTTCACTCTTACACGACTTGTAAAACCGATGCTCAGAAATCTTGCTAGTTTCAATCTAAAACGATGTATCCCGTTGTTTTGAGCCGGAATACAAGTTTTCGCGCAGTTCTGAGAGAAAAAGTTCACACCTTTCTCTCGTCTACTCTTCGACGATTTGTAAAATTGATGCTCGTGAATTTTGCTAGTTTCGATCTAAAACGATGTATCCCCTTGTTTTGAGCCGGAATACAAGTTTTCGCGCAGTTCTGAGAGAAAAAGTTTCCACCTTTCTCCCGTCTACTCTTCGATGACTTGTAAAATCGATGCTCGTGAATCTTGCTAGTTTCGATCTAAAACGATGTATCTCGTTGTTTTTGAGCCGGAATACAAGTTTTCGGGCAGTTCTGGGAGAAAAAGTTTACACCTTTCACTGGTCTACTCTAAGACGACTTGCAAAATTGATGCTAGTGAATCTTGCTAGTTTCATTCTAAAACGATTTATCTCGTTGTTTTGAGCCGGAGTACAAGTTTTCGCCCAGTTCTGAGAGAAAAAGTTTACACCTTTCTCTACTCTATTCTTCGACGACTTGTAAAATCGATGCTCGTGAATCTTGCTACTTTCGACCTAAAACAATGTATGCCGTTGTTCTGAGCCGGAATACAAGTTTTCGCGCAGTTCTGAGATAAAAAGTTTTCAGCTCTCTCTCGTGTACTCTTCGACGACTTGTAAAACGATGCACGTGAATCTTGAAAGTTTCGATCTAAAACAATGTATCCCGTTGTTCGGAGCCGGAATACAAGTTTTCGCGCAGTTCTGAGAGAAAAAGTTTCCACCTTTCTCTCGTCTACTCTTCGACGACTTTTAAAATCGATGCTCGAGAATCTTGCTAGTTTCGATCTAAAACGATGCATTCCGTTGTTTTGAGCCGGAATACAAGTTTTCGCGCAGTTCTGAGAGAAAAAGTTTACACCTTTCTCTCGTGTACTCTTCGACGACTTGTAAAATGGATGCTCGTGAATCTTGCTAGTTTCGATCTAAATTAATGTATCCCGTTGTTCTCAGCCGGAATACAAGTTTTCGCGCAGTTCTAGAGAAAAAAGTTTCCACCTTTCTCTCATCTACACTTCGACGACTTGTAAAATCGATGCTCATGAATCTTGCTAGTTTCGATCTAAAACGATGTATCCCGTTGTTTTGAGCCGGAATACAAGTTTTCGCGCAGTTCTGAGAGAAAAAGTTTACACCTTTCTCTCGTCTACTCTTCGACGACTTGTAAAATCGATGCTCGTGAATCTTGCTAATATCGATCTAAAACAATGTATCCCGTTGTTCTGAGCCGGAATACAAGTTTTCGCGCAGTTCTGAGAGAAAAGTTTCCACCTTTCTCTCGTCTACACTTCGACGAATTGTGAAATCGATGCTCGTGAATCTTGCTAGTTTCAATATAAAACGATGTATCCCGTTGTTTTGAGCCGGAATACAAGTTTTCGCGCAGTTCTGAGAGAAAACGTTTTCAGCTCTCTCTCGTCTACTCTTCGACGACTTGTAAAATTGATGGTCGTGAATCTTGCTAGTTTCGATCTAAAACAATGTATCCCGTTTTTCTGAGCCGGAATACAAGTTTTCGCGCAGTTCTGAGATAAAAAGTTTTCAGCTCTCTCTCGTCTACTCTTCGACGACTTGTAAAATCGATGCTCGAGAATCTTGCTAGTTTCGTTCTAAAACGATGTATCTCGTTGTTTTGAGCCGGAATACAAGTATTCGCGCAGGTCTGAGAGAAAAAGTTTCCAGCTTTCTCTCGTCTACTCTTCGACGACTTGTAAAATCGATGCTCGAGAATCTTGCTAGTTTCGATCTAAAACGATGTATCCCGTTGTTCTGAGCCGGAATACAAGTTTTCGCGCAGTTCTGAGAGAAAAAGTTTCTAACTTTCTCTCGTCTACTCTTCGACGACTTGTAAAATCCAGGCTCGTGAATCTAGCTAGTTTCGATCTAAAACGATGTATCCCGTTGTTTTGAGCCGGAATACAAGTTTTCGCGCAGTTCTGAGAGAAAAAGTTTCCACCTTTCTCTCGTCTACTCTTCGACGACTTGTAAAATCGATGATCGGGAATCTTGATAGTTTCGATCTAAAACGATGTATCCCGTTGTTTTGAGCCGGAATACAAGTTTTCGCGCAGGTCTGAGAGAAAAAGTTTCCCCCTTTCTCTCGTCTACTCTTCGACGACTTGTAAAATCGATGCTAGAGAATCTTGCTAGTTTCGATCTAAAACGATGTATCCCGTTGTTTTGAGCCGGAATAAAAGTTTTCGCGCAGTTCTGAGCGAAAAAGTTTTCAGCTGTCTCTCGTCTACTCTTCGACGACTTGTAAAATCGATGCTCGTGAATTTTGCTAGTTTCGATCTAAAACAATGTATCCCGTTGTTTTGAGCCGGAATAAAAGTTTTCGCGCAGTTCTGAGATAAAAAGTTTTCAGCTCTCTTTCGTCTGCTCTTCGACGACTTGTAAAATCGATGCTCGTGAATCTTGCTATTATCGATCTAAAACGATGTATCCCGTTGTTTTGAGCCGGAATACACGTTTTCGCGCAGTTCTGAGAGAAAACGTTTCCACCTTTCTCTTGTCTACTCTTCGACGACTTGTAAAATCGATGCTCGGGAATCTTGATAGTTTCGATCTAAAACGATGTATCCCGTTGTTTTGAGCCGGAATACAAGTTTTCGCGCAGGTCTGAGAGAAAAAGTTTCCACCTTTCTCTCGTCTACTCTTCGACGACTTGTAAAATCGATGCTCGAGAATCTTGCTAGTTTCGATCTAAAACGATGTATCCCGTTGTTTTGGGCCGGATTAAAAGTTTTCGCGCAGTTCTGAGAGAAAAAGTTTTCAGCTCTCTCTCGTCTACTCTTCGACGACTTGTAAAATCGATGCTCGTGAATCTTGCTAGTTTCGATCTAAATCGATTTATCCCGTTGTTTTGAGCCGGAATACAAGTTTTCGCGCAGTTCTGAGAGAAAAAGTTTCCAGCTTTCTCTCGTCTACTCTTCGACGACTTTACTGTAAAATCGATGCTCGAGAATCTTGCTAGTTTCGATCTAAAACGATGTATCCCGTTGTTTTGAGCCGGAATACAAGTTTTCGCGCAGTTCTGAGAGATAACGTTTCCACCTTTCTCTCGTCTACTCTCCGACGACTTGTAAAATCGATGCTCGAGAATCTTGCTAGTTTCGATCTAAAACGATGTATTCCGTTGTTTTGAGCCGGAATACAAGTTTTCGCGCAGTTCTGAGAGAAAACGTTTACACCTTTATCTCGGCTACTCTTCGACGACTTGTAAAACCGATGCTCGTGAATCTTGCTAGTTTCGTTCTAAAACGATGTATCCCGTTGTTTTGAGCCGGAATACAAGTTTTCGCGCAGTTCTGAGAGAAAAAGTTTACACCTTTCTCTCGTCTACTCTTCGACGACTTTACTGTAAAATCGATGCTCGAGAATCTTGCTAGTTTCGATCTAAAACGATGTATCCCGTTGTTTTGAGCCGGAATACAAGTTTTCGCGCAGTTCTGAGAGATAACGTTTCCACCTTTCTCTCGTCTACTCTCCGACGACTTGTAAAATCGATGCTCGAGAATCTTGCTAGTTTCGATCTAAAACGATGTATTCCGTTGTTTTGAGCCGGAATACAAGTTTTCGCGCAGTTCTGAGAGAAAACGTTTACACCTTTATCTCGGCTACTCTTCGACGACTTGTAAAACCGATGCTCGTGAATCTTGCTAGTTTCGTTCTAAAACGATGTATCCCGTTGTTTTGAGCCGGAATACAAGTTTTCGCGCAGTTCTGAGAGAAAAAGTTTACACCTTTCTCTCGTCTACTCTTCGACGACTTGTAAAATCGATGCTCGTGAATTTTGCTAGTATCGATGTAAAACAATGTATCCCGTTGTTGTGAGCCTTAATACAAGTTTTCGCGCAGTTCTGAGAGAAAAAGTTTACACCTTTCTCTCGTCTACTCTTCGACGACTTGTAAAATCCATGCTCGTGAATCTTGCTAGGTTCGATCTAAAACGATGTATTCCGTTGTTTTGAGCCGGAATACAAGTTTTCGCGCAGTTCTGAGAGAAAAAGTTTACACCTTTCTCTCGTCTACTCTTCGACGACTTGTAAAATCGATGCTCGTGAATCTTGCTAGTTTCGATCTAAATCAATGTATCCCGTTGTTCTGAGCCGGAATACAAGTTTTCGCGCAGTTCTGAGAGAAAAAAGTTTCCACCTTTCTCTCGTCTACACTTCCACGACTTGTAAAATCGATGCTCGTGAATCTTGCTAGTTTCGATCTAAAACGATGTATCCCATTGTTTTGAGCCGGAATACATGTTTTTGCGCAGTTCTGAGAGAAAAAGTTTACACCTTTCTCTCGTCTACTCTTCGACGACTTGTAAAATCCATGCTCGTGAATCTTGCTAGGTTCGATCTAAAACGATGTATTCCGTTGTTTTGAGCCGGAATACAAGTTTTCGCGCAGTTCTGAGAGAAAAAGTTTACACCTTTCTCTCGTCTACTCTTCGACGACTTGTAAAATCGATGCTCGTGAATCTTGCTAGTTTCGATCTAAATCAATGTATCCCGTTGTTCTGAGCCGGAATACAAGTTTTCGCGCAGTTCTGAGAGAAAAAAGTTTCCACCTTTCTCTCGTCTACACTTCCACGACTTGTAAAATCGATGCTCGTGAATCTTGCTAGTTTCGATCTAAAACGATGTATCCCATTGTTTTGAGCCGGAATACAAGTTTTTGCGCAGTTCTGAGAGAAAAAGTTTTCAGCTCTCTCTCGTCTACTCTTCGACGACTTGTAAAATTGATGCTCGTGAATCTTGCTAGTTTCAATCTAAAACGATGTATCCCGTTGTTTTCAGCCGGAATACAAGTTTTCGCGCAGTTCTGAGAAAAAAAGTTTACACCTTACTCTCGTCTACTCTTCGACGACTTGTAAAATCGATGCTCGGGAATCTTGCTAGTTTCGATCTAAAACGATGTATCTCGTTGTTTTGAGCCGGAATACAAGTTTTCGCGCAGTTCTGAGAGAAAAAGTTTCCACCTTTCTCTCGTTCACTCTTACACGACTTGTAAAACCGATGCTGAGAAATCTTGCTAGTTTCAATCTAAAACGATGTATCCCGTTGTTTTGAGCCGGAATACAAGTTTTCGCGCAGTTCTGAGAGAAAAAGTTCACACCTTTCTCTCGTCTACTCTTCGACGATTTGTAAAATTGATGCTCGTGAATTTTGCTAGTTTCGATCTAAAACGATGTATCCCCTTGTTTTGAGCCGGAATACAAGTTTTCGCGCAGTTCTGAGAGAAAAAGTTTCGACCTTTCTCCCGTCTACTCTTCGATGACTTGTAAAATCGATGCTCGTGAATCTTGCTAGTTTCGATCTAAAACGATGTATCTCGTTGTTTTGAGCCGGAATACAAGTTTTCGGGCAGTTCTGGGAGAAAAAGTTTACACCTTTCACTGGTCTACTCTAAGACGACTTGCAAAATTGATGCTAGTGAATCTTGCTAGTTTCATTCTAAAACGATTTATCTCGTTGTTTTGAGCCGGAGTACAAGTTTTCGCCCAGTTCTGAGAGAAAAAGTTTACACCTTTCTTTACTCTATTCTTCGACGACTTGTAAAATCGATGCTCGTGAATCTTGCTACTTTCGACCTAAAACAATGTATGCCGTTGTTCTGAGCCGGAATACAAGTTTTCGCGCAGTTCTGAGATAAAAAGTTTTCAGCTCTCTCTCGTCTACTCTTCGACGACTTGTAAAATCGATGCTCGAGAATCTTGCTAGTTTCGTTCTAAAACGATGTATCTCGTTGTTTTGAGCCGGAATACAAGTATTCGCGCAGGTCTGAGAGAAAAAGTTTCCAGCTTTCTCTCGTCTACTCTTCGACGACTTGTAAAATCGATGCTCGAGAATCTTGCTAGTTTCGATCTAAAACGATGTATCCCGTTGTTCTGAGCCGGAATACAAGTTTTCGCGCAGTTCTGAGAGAAAAAGTTTCTAACTTTCTCTCGTCTACTCTTCGACGACTTGTAAAATCCAGGCTCGTGAATCTAGCTAGTTTCGATCTAAAACGATGTATCCCGTTGTTTTGAGCCGGAATACAAGTTTTCGCGCAGTTCTGAGAGAAAAAGTTTCCACCTTTCTCTCGTCTACTCTTCGACGACTTGTAAAATCGATGATCGGGAATCTTGATAGTTTCGATCTAAAACGATGTATCCCGTTGTTTTGAGCCGGAATACAAGTTTTCGCGCAGGTCTGAGAGAAAAAGTTTCCCCCATTCTCTCGTCTACTCTTCGACGACTTGTAAAATCGATGCTCGAGAATCTTGCTAGTTTCGATCTAAAACGATGTATCCCGTTGTTTTGAGCCGGATTAAAAGTTTTCGCGCAGTTCTGAGCGAAAAAGTTTTCAGCTGTCTCTCGTCTACTCTTCGACGACTTGTAAAATCGATGCTCGTGAATCTTGCTAGTTTCGTTCTAAAACAATGTATCCCGTTGTTTTGAGCCGGAATACAAGTTTTCGCGCAGTTCTGAGAGAAAAAGTTTACACCTTTCTCTCGTCTACTCTTCGACGACTTGTAAAATCGATGCTCGTGAATTTTGCTAGTATCGATGTAAAACAATGTATCCCGTTGTTGTGAGCCTTAATACAAGTTTTCGCGCAGTTCTGAGAGAAAAAGTTTACACCTTTCTCTCGTCTACTCTTCGACGACTTGTAAAATCCATGCTCGTGAATCTTGCTAGGTTCGATCTAAAACGATGTATTCCGTTGTTTTGAGCCGGAATACAAGTTTTCGCGCAGTTCTGAGAGAAAAAGTTTACACCTTTCTCTCGTCTACTCTTCGACGACTTGTAAAATCGATGCTCGTGAATCTTGCTAGTTTCGATCTAAATCAATGTATCCCGTTGTTCTGAGCCGGAATACAAGTTTTCGCGCAGTTCTGAGAGAAAAAAGTTTCCACCTTTCTCTCGTCTACACTTCCACGACTTGTAAAATCGATGCTCGTGAATCTTGCTAGTTTCGATCTAAAACGATGTATCCCATTGTTTTGAGCCGGAATACAAGTTTTTGCGCAGTTCTGAGAGAAAAAGTTTACACCTTTCTCTCGTCTACTCTTCGACGACTTGTAAAATCCATGCTCGTGAATCTTGCTAGGTTCGATCTAAAACGATGTATTCCGTTGTTTTGAGCCGGAATACAAGTTTTCGCGCAGTTCTGAGAGAAAAAGTTTACACCTTTCTCTCGTCTACTCTTCGACGACTTGTAAAATCGATGCTCGTGAATCTTGCTAGTTTCGATCTAAATCAATGTATCCCGTTGTTCTGAGCCGGAATACAAGTTTTCGCGCAGTTCTGAGAGAAAAAAGTTTCCACCTTTCTCTCGTCTACACTTCCACGACTTGTAAAATCGATGCTCGTGAATCTTGCTAGTTTCGATCTAAAACGATGTATCCCATTGTTTTGAGCCGGAATACAAGTTTTTGCGCAGTTCTGAGAGAAAAAGTTTTCAGCTCTCTCTCGTCTACTCTTCGACGACTTGTAAAATTGATGCTCGTGAATCTTGCTAGTTTCAATCTAAAACGATGTTTCCCGTTGTTTTGAGCCGGAATACAAGTTTTCGCGCAGTTCTGAGAAAAAAAGTTTACACCTTACTCTCGTCTACTCTTCGACGACTTGTAAAATCGATGCTCGGGAATCTTGCTAGTTTCGATCTAAAACGATGTATCTCGTTGTTTTGAGCCGGAATACAAGTTTTCGCGCAGTTCTGAGAGAAAAAGTTTCCACCTTTCTCTCGTTCACTCTTACACGACTTGTAAAACCGATGCTCAGAAATCTTGCTAGTTTCAATCTAAAACGATGTATCCCGTTGTTTTGAGCCGGAATACAAGTTTTCGCGCAGTTCTGAGAGAAAAAGTTCACACCTTTCTCTCGTCTACTCTTCGACGATTTGTAAAATTGATGCTCGTGAATTTTGCTAGTTTCGATCTAAAACGATGTATCCCCTTGTTTTGAGCCGGAATACAAGTTTTCGCGCAGTTCTCAGAGAAAAAGTTTCCACCTTTCTCCCGTCTACTCTTCGATGACTTGTAAAATCGATGCTCGTGAATCTTGCTAGTTTCGATCTAAAACGATGTATCTCGTTGTTTTGAGCCGGAATACAAGTTTTCGGGCAGTTCTGGGAGAAAAAGTTTACACCTTTCACTGGTCTACTCTAAGACGACTTGCAAAATTGATGCTAGTGAATCTTGCTAGTTTCATTCTAAAACGATTTATCTCGTTGTTTTGAGCCGGAGTACAAGTTTTCGCCCAGTTCTGAGAGAAAAAGTTTACACCTTTCTCTACTCTATTCTTCGACGACTTGTAAAATCGATGCTCGTGAATCTTGCTACTTTCGACCTAAAACAATGTATGCCGTTGTTCTGAGCCGGAATACAAGTTTTCGCGCAGTTCTGAGATAAAAAGTTTTCAGCTCTCTCTCGTGTACTCTTCGACGACTTGTAAAACGATGCACGTGAATCTTGAAAGTTTCGATCTAAAACAATGTATCCCGTTGTTCGGAGCCGGAATACAAGTTTTGCGCAGTTCTGAGAGAAAAAAGTTTCCACCTTTCTCTCGTCTACACTTCGACGACTTGTAAAATCGATGCTCGTGAATCTTGCTAGTTTCGATCTAAAACGAGGTATCCCGTTGTTTTGAGCCGGAATACAAGTTTTCGCGCAGTTCTGAGAGAAAAAGTTTCCACCTTTCTCTCGTCTACTCTTCGACGACTTTTAAAATCGATGCTCGAGAATCTTGCTAGTTTCGATCTAAAACGATGCATTCCGTTGTTTTGAGCCGGAATACAAGTTTTCGCGCAGTTCTGAGAGAAAAAGTTTACACCTTTCTCTCGTGTACTCTTCGGCGACTTGTAAAATGGATGCTCGTGAATCTTGCTAGTTTCGATCTAAATCAATGTATCCCGTTGTTCTCAGCCGGAATACAAGTTTTCGCGCAGTTCTGAGAGAAAACGTTTTCAGCTCTCTCTCGTCTACTCTTCGACGACTTGTAAAATTGATGGTCGTGAATCTTGCTAGTTTCGATCTAAAACAATGTATCCCGTTTTTCTGAGCCGGAATACAAGTTTTCGCGCAGTTCTGAGATAAAAAGTTTTCAGCTCTCTCTCGTCTACTCTTCGACGACTTTTAAAATCGATGCTCGAGAATCTTGCTAGTTTCGTTCTAAAACGATGTATCTCGTTGTTTTGAGCCGGAATACAAGTATTCGCGCAGGTCTGAGAGAAAAAGTTTCCAGCTTTCTCTCGTCTACTCTTCGACGACTTGTAAAATCGATGCTCGAGAATCTTGCTAGTTTCGATCTAAAACGATGTATCCCGTTGTTCTGAGCCGGAATACAAGTTTTCGCGCAGTTCTGAGAGAAAAAGTTTCTAACTTTCTCTCGTCTACTCTTCGACGACTTGTAAAATCCAGGCTCGTGAATCTAGCTAGTTTCGATCTAAAACGATGCATTCCGTTGTTTTGAGCCGGAATACAAGTTTTCGCGCAGTTCTGAGAGAAAAAGTTTACACCTTTCTCTACTCTATTCTTCGACGACTTGTAAAATCGATGCTCGTGAATCTTGCTACTTTCGACCTAAAACAATGTATGCCGTTGTTCTGAGCCGGAATACAAGTTTTCGCGCAGTTCTGAGATAAAAAGTTTTCAGCTCTCTCTCGTGTACTCTTCGACGACTTGTAAAACGATGCACGTGAATCTTGAAAGTTTCGATCTAAAACAATGTATCCCGTTGTTCGGAGCCGGAATACAAGTTTTGCGCAGTTCTGAGAGAAAAAAGTTTCCACCTTTCTCTCGTCTACACTTCGACGACTTGTAAAATCGATGCTCGTGAATCTTGCTAGTTTCGATCTAAAACGAGGTATCCCGTTGTTTTGAGCCGGAATACAAGTTTTCGCGCAGTTCTGAGAGAAAAAGTTTCCACCTTTCTCTCGTCTACTCTTCGACGACTTTTAAAATCGATGCTCGAGAATCTTGCTAGTTTCGATCTAAAACGATGCATTCCGTTGTTTTGAGCCGGAATACAAGTTTTCGCGCAGTTCTGAGAGAAAAAGTTTACACCTTTCTCTCGTGTACTCTTCGGCGACTTGTAAAATGGATGCTCGTGAATCTTGCTAGTTTCGATCTAAATCAATGTATCCCGTTGTTCTCAGCCGGAATACAAGTTTTGCGCAGTTCTGAGAGAAAAAAGTTTCCACCTTTCTCTCGTCTACACTTCGACGACTTGTAAAATCGATGCTCGTGAATCTTGCTAGTTTCGATCTAAAACGAGGTATCCCGTTGTTTTGAGCCGGAATACAAGTTTTCGCGCAGTCCTGAGAGAAAAAAGTTTCCACCTTTCTCTCATCTACACTTCGACGACTTGTAAAATCGATGCTCATGAATCTTGCTAGTTTCGATCTAAAACGATGTATCCCGTTGTTTTGAGCCGGAATACAAGTTTTCGCGCAGTTCTGAGAGAAAAAGTTTACACCTTTCTCTCGTCTACTCTTCGACGACTTGTAAAATCGATGCTCGTGAATCTTGCTAATATCGATCTAAAACGATGTATCCCGTTGTTTTGAGCCGGAATACAAGTTTTCGCGCAGTTCTGAGAGAAAACGTTTTCAGCTCTCTCTCGTCTACTCTTCGACGACTTGTAAAATTGATGGTCGTGAATCTTGCTAGTTTCGATCTAAAACAATGTATCCCGTTTTTCTGAGCCGGAATACAAGTTTTCGCGCAGTTCTGAGATAAAAAGTTTTCAGCTCTCTCTCGTCTACTCTTCGACGACTTTTAAAATCGATGCTCGAGAATCTTGCTAGTTTCGTTCTAAAACGATGTATCTCGTTGTTTTGAGCCGGAATACAAGTATTCGCGCAGGTCTGAGAGAAAAAGTTTCCAGCTTTCTCTCGTCTACTCTTCGACGACTTGTAAAATCGATGCTCGAGAATCTTGCTAGTTTCGATCTAAAACGATGTATCCCGTTGTTCTGAGCCGGAATACAAGTTTTCGCGCAGTTCTGAGAGAAAAAGTTTCTAACTTTCTCTCGTCTACTCTTCGACGACTTGTAAAATCCAGGCTCGTGAATCTAGCTAGTTTCGATCTAAAACGATGTATCCCGTTGTTTTGAGCCGGAATACAAGTTTTCGCGCAGTTCTGAGAGAAAAAGTTTCCACCTTTCTCTCGTCTACTCTTCGACGACTTGTAAAATCGATGATCGGGAATCTTGATAGTTTCGATCTAAAACGATGTATCCCGTTGTTTTGAGCCGGAATACAAGTTTTCGCGCAGGTCTGAGAGAAAAAGTTTTCCCCTTTCTCTCTTCTACTCTTCGACGACTTGTAAAATCGATGCTCGAGAATCTTGCTAGTTTCGATCTAAAACGATGTATCCCGTTGTTTTGAGCCGGAATAAAAGTTTTCGCGCAGTTCTGAGCGAAAAAGTTTTCAGCTGTCTCTCGTCTACTCTTCGACGACTTGTAAAATTGATGCTCGTGAATCTTGCTAGTTTCGATCTAAAACAATGTATCCCGTTGTTTTGAGCCGGAATACAAGTTTTCGCGCAGTTCTGATAGAAAAAGTTTCCACCTTTCTCTCGTCTACTCTTCGACGACTTGTAAAGTCGATGCTCGTGAAATTTGCTAGTTTCGATCTGAAACAATGTATCCCGTTGTTTTGAGCCGGATTAAATGTTTTCGCGCAGTTCTGAGATAAAAAGTTTCCAGCTCTCTTTCGTCTGCTCTTCGACGACTTGTAAAATCGATGCTCGTGAATCTTGCTATTATCGATCTAAAACAATGTATCCCGTTGTTCTGAGCCGGAATACAAGTTTTCGCGCAGTTCTGAGAGAAAAAAGTTTCCACATTTCTCTCGTCTACACTTCGACGAATTGTAAAATCGATGCTCGTGAATCTTGCTAGTTTCGATCTAAAACAATGTATCCCGTTGTTCCGAGCCGGAATACAAGTTTTCGCGCAGTTTTGAGATAAAAAGTTTTCAGCTCTCTCTCGTCTACTCTTCGACGACTTGTAAAATCGATGCTCGTGAATCTTGCTAGGTTCGATCTAAAACGATGTATCCCGTTGTTTCGAGCCGGAATACAAGTTTTCGCGCAGTTCTGGGAGAAAAAGCTTCCACCTTTCTCTCGTCTACTCTTCGACGACTTGTAAAATCGATGCTCGTGAATCTTGCTAGTTTCAACCTAAAACGATGTATCCCGTTGTTTTGAGCAGGAATGCAAGTTTTCGCGCAGTTCTGAGAGAAAACGTTTCCACCTTTCTCTCGTCTACTCTTCGACGACTTGTAAAATAGATGCTCGTGAATCTTGCTAGTTTCGATCTAAAACGATGTATCCCGTTGTTTTGAGCCAGAATACAAGTTTTCGCGCAGTTCTGAGAGAAAAAGTTTCCACCTTTCTCTCGTCTACTCTTCGACGACTTGTAAAATCGATGCTCGAGAATCTTGCTAGTTTCGATCTAAAACGATGTATCCCGTTGTTTTGAGCCGGAATACAAGTTTTCGCGCAGTTCTGATAGAAAAAGTTTCCACCTTTCTCTCGTCTACTCTTCGACGACTTGTAAAATCGATGCTCGTGAATTTTGCTAGTTTCGATCTAAAACAATGTATCCCGTTGTTTTGAGCCGGAATAAAAGTTTTCGCGCAGTTCTGAGATAAAAAGTTTTCAGCTCTCTTTCGTCTGCTCTTCGACGACTTGTAAAATCGATGCTCGTGAATCTTGCTATTATCGATCTAAAACGATGTATCCCGTTGTTTTGAGCCGGAATACACGTTTTCGCGCAGTTCTGAGAGAAAACGTTTCCACCTTTCTCTTGTCTACTCTTCGACGACTTGTAAAATCGATGCTCGGGAATCTTGATAGTTTCGATCTAAAACGATGTATCCCGTTGTTTTGAGCCGGAATACAAGTTTTCGCGCAGGTCTGAGAGAAAAAGTTTCCACCTTTCTCTCGTCTACTCTTCGACGACTTGTAAAATCGATGCTCGAGAATCTTGCTAGTTTCGATCTAAAACGATGTATCCCGTTGTTTTGGGCCGGATTAAAAGTTTTCGCGCAGTTCTGAGAGAAAAAGTTTTCAGCTCTCTCTCGTCTACTCTTCGACGACTTGTAAAATCGATGCTCGTGAATCTTGCTAGTTTCGATCTAAATCGATTTATCCCGTTGTTTTGAGCCGGAATACAAGTTTTCGCGCAGTTCTGAGAGGAAAAGTTTCCAGCTTTCTCTCGTCTACTCTTCGACGACTTTACTGTAAAATCGATGCTCGAGAATCTTGCTAGTTTCGATCTAAAACGATGTATCCCGTTGTTTTGAGCCGGAATACAAGTTTTCGCGCAGTTCTGAGAGATAACGTTTCCACCTTTCTCTCGTCTACTCTCCGACGACTTGTAAAATCGATGCTCGAGAATCTTGCTAGTTTCGATCTAAAACGATGTATTCCGTTGTTTTGAGCCGGAATACAAGTTTTCGCGCAGTTCTGAGAGAAAACGTTTACACCTTTATCTCGGCTACTCTTCGACGACTTGTAAAACCGATGCTCGTGAATCTTGCTAGTTTCGTTCTAAAACGATGTATCCCGTTGTTTTGAGCCGGAATACAAGTTTTCGCGCAGTTCTGAGAGAAAAAGTTTACACCTTTCTCTCGTCTACTCTTCGACGACTTGTAAAATCGATGCTCGTGAATCTTGCTAATATCGATCTAAAACGATGTATCCCGTTGTTTTGAGCCGGAATACAAGTTTTCGCGCAGTTCTGAGAGAAAACGTTTTCAGCTCTCTCTCGTCTACTCTTCGACGACTTGTAAAATTGATGGTCGTGAATCTTGCTAGTTTCGATCTAAAACAATGTATCCCGTTTTTCTGAGCCGGAATACAAGTTTTCGCGCAGTTCTGAGATAAAAAGTTTTCAGCTCTCTCTCGTCTACTCTTCGACGACTTTTAAAATCGATGCTCGAGAATCTTGCTAGTTTCGTTCTAAAACGATGTATCTCGTTGTTTTGAGCCGGAATACAAGTATTCGCGCAGGTCTGAGAGAAAAAGTTTCCAGCTTTCTCTCGTCTACTCTTCGACGACTTGTAAAATCGATGCTCGAGAATCTTGCTAGTTTCGATCTAAAACGATGTATCCCGTTGTTCTGAGCCGGAATACAAGTTTTTGCGCAGTTCTGGGAGAAAAAGTTTACACCTTTCTCTCGTCTACTCTTCGACGACTTGTAAAATCCATGCTCGTGAATCTTGCTAGGTTCGATCTAAAACGATGTATTCCGTTGTTTTGAGCCGGAATACAAGTTTTCGCGCAGTTCTGAGAGAAAAAGTTTACACCTTTCTCTCGTCTACTCTTCGACGACTTGTAAAATCGATGCTCGTGAATCTTGCTAGTTTCGATCTAAATCAATGTATCCCGTTGTTCTGAGCCGGAATACAAGTTTTCGCGCAGTTCTGAGAGAAAAAGTTTACACCTTTCTCTCGTCTACTCTTCGACGACTTGTAAAATCGATGCTCGTGAATCTTGCTAATATCGATCTAAAACGATGTATCCCGTTGTTTTGAGCCGGAATACAAGTTTTCGCGCAGTTCTGAGAGAAAACGTTTTCAGCTCTCTCTCGTCTACTCTTCGACGACTTGTAAAATTGATGGTCGTGAATCTTGCTAGTTTCGATCTAAAACAATGTATCCCGTTTTTCTGAGCCGGAATACAAGTTTTCGCGCAGTTCTGAGATAAAAAGTTTTCAGCTCTCTCTCGTCTACTCTTCGACGACTTTTAAAATCGATGCTCGAGAATCTTGCTAGTTTCGTTCTAAAACGATGTATCTCGTTGTTTTGAGCCGGAATACAAGTATTCGCGCAGGTCTGAGAGAAAAAGTTTCCAGCTTTCTCTCGTCTACTCTTCGACGACTTGTAAAATCGATGCTCGAGAATCTTGCTAGTTTCGATCTAAAACGATGTATCCCGTTGTTCTGAGCCGGAATACAAGTTTTCGCGCAGTTCTGAGAGAAAAAGTTTCTAACTTTCTCTCGTCTACTCTTCGACGACTTGTAAAATCCAGGCTCGTGAATCTAGCTAGTTTCGATCTAAAACGATGTATCCCGTTGTTTTGAGCCGGAATACAAGTTTTCGCGCAGTTCTGAGAGAAAAAGTTTCCACCTTTCTCTCGTCTACTCTTCGACGACTTGTAAAATCGATGATCGGGAATCTTGATAGTTTCGATCTAAAACGATGTATCCCGTTGTTTTGAGCCGGAATACAAGTTTTCGCGCAGGTCTGAGAGAAAAAGTTTTCCCCTTTCTCTCTTCTACTCTTCGACGACTTGTAAAATCGATGCTCGAGAATCTTGCTAGTTTCGATCTAAAACGATGTATCCCGTTGTTTTGAGCCGGAATAAAAGTTTTCGCGCAGTTCTGAGCGAAAAAGTTTTCAGCTGTCTCTCGTCTACTCTTCGACGACTTGTAAAATTGATGCTCGTGAATCTTGCTAGTTTCGATCTAAAACAATGTATCCCGTTGTTTTGAGCCGGAATACAAGTTTTCGCGCAGTTCTGATAGAAAAAGTTTCCACCTTTCTCTCGTCTACTCTTCGACGACTTGTAAAGTCGATGCTCGTGAATTTTGCTAGTTTCGATCTGAAACAATGTATCCCGTTGTTTTGAGCCGGATTAAATGTTTTCGCGCAGTTCTGAGATAAAAAGTTTCCAGCTCTCTTTCGTCTGCTCTTCGACGACTTGTAAAATCGATGCTCGTGAATCTTGCTATTATCGATCTAAAACAATGTATCCCGTTGTTCTGAGCCGGAATACAAGTTTTCGCGCAGTTCTGAGAGAAAAAAGTTTCCACATTTCTCTCGTCTACACTTCGACGAATTGTAAAATCGATGCTCGTGAATCTTGCTAGTTTCGATCTAAAACAATGTATCCCGTTGTTCCGAGCCGGAATACAAGTTTTCGCGCAGTTTTGAGATAAAAAGTTTTCAGCTCTCTCTCGTCTACTCTTCGACGACTTGTAAAATCGATGCTCGTGAATCTTGCTAGGTTCGATCTAAAACGATGTATCCCGTTGTTTCGAGCCGGAATACAAGTTTTCGCGCAGTTCTGGGAGAAAAAGCTTCCACCTTTCTCTCGTCTACTCTTCGACGACTTGTAAAATCGATGCTCGTGAATCTTGCTAGTTTCAACCTAAAACGATGTATCCCGTTGTTTTGAGCAGGAATGCAAGTTTTCGCGCAGTTCTGAGAGAAAACGTTTCCACCTTTCTCTCGTCTACTCTTCGACGACTTGTAAAATAGATGCTCGTGAATCTTGCTAGTTTCGATCTAAAACGATGTATCCCGTTGTTTTGAGCCAGAATACAAGTTTTCGCGCAGTTCTGAGAGAAAAAGTTTCCACCTTTCTCTCGTCTACTCTTCGACGACTTGTAAAATCGATGCTCGAGAATCTTGCTAGTTTCGATCTAAAACGATGTATCCCGTTGTTTTGAGCCGGAATACAAGTTTTCGCGCAGTTCTGATAGAAAAAGTTTCCACCTTTCTCTCGTCTACTCTTCGACGACTTGTAAAATCGATGCTCGTGAATTTTGCTAGTTTCGATCTAAAACAATGTATCCCGTTGTTTTGAGCCGGAATAAAAGTTTTCGCGCAGTTCTGAGATAAAAAGTTTTCAGCTCTCTTTCGTCTGCTCTTCGACGACTTGTAAAATCGATGCTCGTGAATCTTGCTATTATCGATCTAAAACGATGTATCCCGTTGTTTTGAGCCGGAATACACGTTTTCGCGCAGTTCTGAGAGAAAACGTTTCCACCTTTCTCTTGTCTACTCTTCGACGACTTGTAAAATCGATGCTCGGGAATCTTGATAGTTTCGATCTAAAACGATGTATCCCGTTGTTTTGAGCCGGAATACAAGTTTTCGCGCAGGTCTGAGAGAAAAAGTTTCCACCTTTCTCTCGTCTACTCTTCGACGACTTGTAAAATCGATGCTCGAGAATCTTGCTAGTTTCGATCTAAAACGATGTATCCCGTTGTTTTGGGCCGGATTAAAAGTTTTCGCGCAGTTCTGAGAGAAAAAGTTTTCAGCTCTCTCTCGTCTACTCTTCGACGACTTGTAAAATCGATGCTCGTGAATCTTGCTAGTTTCGATCTAAATCGATTTATCCGTTGTTTTGAGCCGGAATACAAGTTTTCGCGCAGTTCTGAAAGAAAAAGTTTCCAGCTTTCTCTCGTCTACTCTTCGACGACTTTACTGTAAAATCGATGCTCGAGAATCTTGCTAGTTTCGATCTAAAACGATGTATCCCGTTGTTTTGAGCCGGAATACAAGTTTTCGCGCAGTTCTGAGAGATAACGTTTCCACCTTTCTCTCGTCTACTCTCCGACGACTTGTAAAATCGATGCTCGAGAATCTTGCTAGTTTCGATCTAAAACGATGTATTCCGTTGTTTTGAGCCGGAATACAAGTTTTCGCGCAGTTCTGAGAGAAAACGTTTACACCTTTATCTCGGCTACTCTTCGACGACTTGTAAAACCGATGCTCGTGAATCTTGCTAGTTTCGTTCTAAAACGATGTATCCCGTTGTTTTGAGCCGGAATACAAGTTTTCGCGCAGTTCTGAGAGAAAAAGTTTACACCTTTCTCTCGTCTACTCTTCGACGACTTGTAAAATCGATGCTCGTGAATTTTGCTAGTATCGATGTAAAACGATGTATCCCGTTGTTGTGAGCCTTAATACAAGTTTTCGCGCAGTTCTGAGAGAAAAAGTATACACCTTTCTCTCGTCTACTCTTCGACGACTTGTAAAATCCATGCTCGTGAATCTTGCTAGGTTCGATCTAAAACGATGTATTCCGTTGTTTTGAGCCGGAATACAAGTTTTCGCGCAGTTCTGAGAGAAAAAATTTACACCTTTCTCTCGTCTACTCTTCGACGACTTGTAAAATCGATGCTCGTGAATCTTGCTAGTTTCGATCTAAATCAATGTATCCCGTTGTTCTGAGCCGGAATACAAGTTTTCGCGCAGTTCTGAGAGAAAAAAGTTTCCACCTTTCTCTCGTCTACACTTCCACGACTTGTAAAATCGATGCTCGTGAATCTTGCTAGTTTCAATCTAAAACGATGTATCCCATTGTTTTGAGCCGGAATACAAGTTTTTGCGCAGTTCTGGGAGAAAAAGTTTACACCTTTCTCTCGTCTACTCTTCGACGACTTGTAAAATCCATGCTCGTGAATCTTGCTAGGTTCGATCTAAAACGATGTATTCCGTTGTTTTGAGCCGGAATACAAGTTTTCGCGCAGTTCTGAGAGAAAAAGTTTACACCTTTCTCTCGTCTACTCTTCGACGACTTGTAAAATCGATGCTCGTGAATCTTGCTAGTTTCGATCTAAATCAATGTATCCCGTTGTTCTGAGCCGGAATACAAGTTTTCGCGCAGTTCTGAGAGAAAAAAAGTTTCCACCTTTCTCTCGTCTACACTTCCACGACTTGTAAAATCGATGCTCGTGAATCTTGCTAGTTTCGATCTAAAACGATGTATCCCATTGTTTTGAGCCGGAATACAAGTTTTTGCGCAGTTCTGAGAGAAAAACTTTTCAGCTCTCTCTCGTCTACTCTTCGACGACTTGTAAAATTGATGCTCGTGAATCTTGCTAGTTTCAATCTAAAACGATGTATCCCGTTGTTTTGAGCCGGAATACAAGTTTTCGCGCAGTTCTGAGAAAAAAAGTTTACACCTTACTCTCGTCTACTCTTCGACGACTTGTAAAATCGATGCTCGGGAATCTTGCTAGTTTCGATCTAAAACGATGTATCTCGTTGTTTTGAGCCGGAATACAAGTTTTCGCGCAGTTCTGAGAGAAAAAGTTTCCACCTTTCTCTTGTCTACTCTTCGACGACTTGTAAAATCGATGTTCGAGAATCTTGCTAGTTTCGATCTAAAACGATGTATCCCCTTGTTTTGGGCCGGATTAAAAGTTTTCGCGCAGTTCTGAGAGAAAAAGTTTTCAGCTCTCTCTCGTCTACTCTTCGACGACTTGTAAAATCGATGCTCGTGAATCTTGCTAGTTTCGATCTAAAACGATGTATCCCGTTGTTTTGAGCCGGAATACAAGTTTTCGCGCAGTTCTGAGAGAAAAAGTTTTCAGCTCTCTCTCGTCTACTCTTCGACGACTTGTAAAATTAATGGTCGTGAATCTTGCTAGTTTCGATCTAAAACAATGTATCCCGTTTTTCTGAGCCGGAATACAAGTTTTCGCGCAGTTCTGAGATAAAAAGTTTTCAGCTCTCTCTCGTCTACTCTTCGACGACTTGTAAAATCGAGGCTCGTGAATCTAGCTAGTTTCGATCTAAAACGATGTATCCCGTTGTTTTGAGCCGGAATACAAGTTTTCGCGCACGTCTGAGAGAAAAAGTTTCCACCTTTCTCTCGTCTACTCTTCGACGACTTGTAAAATTGATGCTCGAGAATCTTGCTAGTTTCGATCTAAAAAGATGTATCCCGTTGTTTTGAGCCGGATTAAATGTTTTCGCGCAGTTCTGAGAGAAAAAGTTTTCAGCTGTCTCTCGTCTACTCTTCGACGACTTGTAAAATTGATGCTCGTGAATCTTGCTAGGTTCGATCTAAAACAATGTATCCCGTTGTTTCGAGCCGGAATACAAGTTTTCGCGCAGTTCTGGGAGAAAAAGCTTCCACCTTTCTCTCGTCTACTCTTCGACGACTTGTAAAATAGATGCTCGTGAATCTTGCTAGTTTCGATCTAAAACGATGTATCCCGTTGTTTTGAGCCAGAATACAAGTTTTCGCGCAGTTCTGAGAGAAAAAGTTTCCACCTTTCTCTCGTCTACTCTTCGACGACTTGTAAAATCGATGCTCGAGAATCTTGCTAGTTTCGATCTAAAAGGATGTATCCCGTTGTTTTGAGCCGGAATACAAGTTTTCGCGCAGTTCTGAGATAAAAAGTTTTCAGCACTCTCGTCTACTCTTCGACGACTTGTAAAATCGATGCTCGTGAATCTTGCTAGTTTCGATCTAAAACGATGTATCCCGTTGTTTTGAGCCGGAATACGAGTTTTCGCGCAGTTCTGAGAGAAAAAGTTTCCACCTTTCTCTCCTCTACTCTTCGACGACTTGTAAAATCGATGCTCGTGAATTTTGCTAGTTTCGATCTAAAACAATGTATCCCGTTGTTTTGAGCCGGAATAAAAGTTTTCGCGCAGTTCTGAGATAAAAAGTTTTCAGCTCTCTTTCGTCTGCTCTTCGACGACTTGTAAAATCGATGCTCGTGAATCTTGCTATTATCGATCTAAAACGATGTATCCCGTTGTTTTGAGCCGGAATACACGTTTTCGCGCAGTTCTGAGAGAAAACGTTTCCACCTTTCTCTTGTCTACTCTTCGACGACTTGTAAAATCGATGCTCGGGAATCTTGATAGTTTCGATCTAAAACGATGTATCCCGTTGTTTTGAGCCGGAATACAAGTTTTCGCGCAGGTCTGAGAGAAAAAGTTTCCACCTTTCTCTCGTCTACTCTTCGACGACTTGTAAAATCGATGCTCGAGAATCTTGCTAGTTTCGATCTAAAACGATGTATCCCGTTGTTTTGGGCCGGATTAAAAGTTTTCGCGCAGTTCTGAGAGAAAAACTTTTCAGCTCTCTCTCGTCTACTCTTCGACGACTTGTAAAATCGATGCTCGTGAATCTTGCTAGTTTCGATCTAAATCGATTTATCCCGTTGTTTTGAGCCGGAATACAAGTTTTCGCGCAGTTCTGAGAGAAAAAGTTGCCAGCTTTCTCTCGTCTACTCTTCGACGACTTTACTGTAAAATCGATGCTCGAGAATCTTGCTAGTTTCGATCTAAAACGATGTATCCCGTTGTTTTGAGCCGGAATACAAGTTTTCGCGCAGTTCTGAGAGATAACGTTTCCACCTTTCTCTCGTCTACTCTCCGACGACTTGTAAAATCGATGCTCGAGAATCTTGCTAGTTTCGATCTAAAACGATGTATTCCGTTGTTTTGAGCCGGAATACAAGTTTTCGCGCAGTTCTGAGAGAAAACGTTTACACCTTTATCTCGGCTACTCTTCGACGACTTGTAAAACCGATGCTCGTGAATCTTGCTAGTTTCGTTCTAAAACGATGTATCCCGTTGTTTTGAGCCGGAATACAAGTTTTCGCGCAGTTCTGAGAGAAAAAGTTTACACCTTTCTCTCGTCTACTCTTCGACGACTTGTAAAATCGATGCTCGTGAATTTTGCTAGTATCGATGTAAAACGATGTATCCCGTTGTTGTGAGCCTTAATACAAGTTTTCGCGCAGTTCTGAGAGAAAAAGTTTACACCTTTCTCTCGTCTACTCTTCGACGACTTGTAAAATCCATGCTCGTGAATCTTGCTAGGTTCGATCTAAAACGATGTATTCCGTTGTTTTGAGCCGGAATACAAGTTTTCGCGCAGTTCTGAGAGAAAAAGTTTACACCTTTCTCTCGTCTACTCTTCGACGACTTGTAAAATCGATGCTCGTGAATCTTGCTAGTTTCGATCTAAATCAATGTATCCCGTTGTTCTGAGCCGGAATACAAGTTTTCGCGCAGTTCTGAGAGAAAAAAGTTTCCACCTTTCTCTCGTCTACACTTCCACGACTTGTAAAATCGATGCTCGTGAATCTTGCTAGTTTCGATCTAAAACGATGTATCCCATTGTTTTGAGCCGGAATACAAGTTTTTGCGCAGCTCTGAGAGAAAAAGTGTACACCTTTCTCTCGTCTACTCTTCGACGACTTGTAAAATCCATGCTCGTGAATCTTGCTAGGTTCGATCTAAAACGATGTATTCCGTTGTTTTGAGCCGGAATACAAGTTTTCGCGCAGTTCTGAGAGAAAAAGTTTACACCTTTCTCTCGTCTACTCTTCGACGACTTGTAAAATCGATGCTCGTGAATCTTGCTAGTTTCGATCTAAATCAATGTATCCCGTTGTTTTGAGCCGGAATACAAGTTTTCGCGCAGTTCTGAGAGAACAAGTTTCCACCTTTCTCTTGTCTACTCTTCGACGACTTGTAAAATCGATGTTCGAGAATCTTGCTAGTTTCGATCTAAAACGATGTATCCCGTTGTTTTGGGCCGGATTAAAAGTTTTCGCGCAGTTCTGAGAGAAAAAGTTTTCAGCTCTCTCTCGTCTACTCTTCGACGACTTGTAAAATCGATGCTCGTGAATCTTGCTAGTTTCGATCTAAAACGATGTATCCCGTTGTTTTGAGCCGGAATACAAGTTTTCGCGCAGTTCTGAGAGAAAAAGTTTTCAGCTCTCTCTCGTCTACTCTTCGACGACTTGTAAAATTAATGGTCGTGAATCTTGCTAGTTTCGATCTAAAACAATGTATCCCGTTTTTCTGAGCCGGAATACAAGTTTTCGCGCAGTTCTGAGATAAAAAGTTTTCAGCTCTCTCTCGTCTACTCTTCGACGACTTGTAAAATCGAGGCTCGTGAATCTAGCTAGTTTCGATCTAAAACGATGTATCCCGTTGTTTTGAGCCGGAATACAAGTTTTCGCGCACGTCTGAGAGAAAAAGTTTCCACCTTTCTCTCGTCTACTCTTCGACGACTTGTAAAATTGATGCTCGAGAATCTTGCTAGTTTCGATCTAAAAAGATGTATCCCGTTGTTTTGAGCCGGATTAAATGTTTTCGCGCAGTTCTGAGAGAAAAAGTTTTCAGCTGTCTCTCGTCTACTCTTCGACGACTTGTAAAATTGATGCTCGTGAATCTTGCTAGGTTCGATCTAAAACAATGTATCCCGTTGTTTCGAGCCGGAATACAAGTTTTCGCGCAGTTCTGGGAGAAAAAGCTTCCACCTTTCTCTCGTCTACTCTTCGACGACTTGTAAAATAGATGCTCGTGAATCTTGCTAGTTTCGATCTAAAACGATGTATCCCGTTGTTTTGAGCCAGAATACAAGTTTTCGCGCAGTTCTGAGAGAAAAAGTTTCCACCTTTCTCTCGTCTACTCTTCGACGACTTGTAAAATCGATGCTCGAGAATCTTGCTAGTTTCGATCTAAAACGATGTATCCCGTTGTTTTGAGCCGGAATACAAGTTTTCGCGCAGTTCTGATAGAAAAAGTTTCCACCTTTCTCTCGTCTACTCTTCGACGACTTGTAAAATCGATGCTCGTGAATTTTGCTAGTTTCGATCTAAAACAATGTATCCCGTTGTTTTGAGCCGGAATAAAAGTTTTCGTGCAGTTCTGAGAGAAAAAGTTTCCACCTTTCTCTCGTCTACTCTTCGACGACTTGTAAAATCGATGCTCGTGAATCTTGCTAGTTTCGATCTAAAACGATGTATACCGTTGTTTTGAGCCGGAGTACAAGTTTTCGCGCAGTTCTGAGAGAAAAAGTTTCCAAGTTTCTCTCGTCTACTCTTCGACGTCTTGTAAAATCGATGCCCCTGAATCTTGCTAGTTTCGATCCAAAACGATGTATCCCATTGTTTTGAGCCGGATACAAGTTTTCGCGCAGTTCTGAGAGAACAAGTTTCCACCTTTCTCTCGTCTACTCTTCGACGACTTGTAAAATCGATGCTCGAGAATCTTGCTAGTTTCGATCTAAACTATGTATCCCGTTGTTTTGAGCCGGAATACAAGTTTTCGCGCAGTTCTGAGAGAAAAAGTTTCCACCTTTCTATCGTCTACTCTTCGACGACTTGTAAAATCGATGCTCGTGAATCTTGCTAGTTTCGATCTAAACTATGTATCCCGTTGTTTTGAGCCGGAATACAAGTTTTCGCGCAGTTCTCAGAGAAAAAGTTTCCACCTTTCTCTCGTCTACTCTTCGACGACCTGTAAAATCGATGCTCGTGAATCTTGCTAGTTCGATCTAAAACGATGTATCCGTTGTTTTGAGCCGGAATACAAGTTTTCGCGCAGTTATGAGAGAAAAAGTTTTCCACCTTTCTCTCGTCTACTCTTCGACGACTTGTAAAATCGATGCTCGTGAATCTTGCTAGTTTCGATCTAAAACGATGTATCCCTTTGTTTTGAGCCGGAATACAAGTTTCGCGCAGATCTGAGAGAAAAAGTTTCCACCTTTCTCTCGTGTACTCTTCGACGACTTGTAAAATCGATGCTCGAGAATCTTGCTAGTTTCGATCTAAAAGGATGTATCCCGTTGTTTTGAGCCGGAATACAAGTTTTCGCGCAGTTCTGAGATAAAAGTTTTCAGCACTCTCGTCTACTCTTCGACTTGTAAAATCGATGCTCGTGAATCTTGCTAGTTTCGATCTAAAACGATGTATCCCGTTGTTTTGAGCCGGAATACGAGTTTTCGCGCAGTTCTGAGAGAAAAAGTTTCCACCTTTCTCTCCTCTACTCTTCGACGACTTGTAAAATCGATGCTCGTGAATCTTGCTAGTTTCGATCTAAAACGATGTATCCCGTTGTTTTGAGCCGGAATACAAGTTTTCGCGCAGTTCTGAGAGAAAAAGTTTCCACCTTTCTCTCGTCTACTCTTCGACGACTTGTAAAATCGATGCTCGTGAATCTTGCTAGTTTCGATCTAAAACGATGTATCCCTTTGTTTTGAGCCGGAATACAAGTTTTCGCGCAGATCTGAGAGAAAATGTGTCCACCTTTCTCTCGGTGTACTCTTCGACGACTTGTAAAATCGATGCTCGAGAATCTTGCTAGTTTCGATCTAAAATGATTGTATCCCGTTGTTTTGAGCCGGAATACAAGTTTTTGCGCAGTTCTGAGATAAAAAGTTTTCAGCTCTCTCTCGTCTACTCTTCGACGACTTGTAAAATCGATGCTCGTGAATCTTGCTTGTTTCCGATCTAAAACGATGTATCCCTTTGTTTTGAGCCGGAATACAAGTTTTCGCGCAGATCTGAGAGAAAAAGTTTCCACCTTTCTCTCGTGTACTCTTCGACGACTTGTAAAATCGATGCTCGAGAATCTTGCTAGTTTCGATCTAAAAGGATGTATCCCGTTGTTTTGAGCCGGAATACAAGTTTTCGCGCAGTTCTGAGATAAAAAGTTTTCAGCACTCTCGTCTACTCTTCGACTTGTAAAATCGATGCTCGTGAATCTTGCTAGTTTCGATCTAAAACGATGTATCCCGTTGTTTTGAGCCGGAATACGAGTTTTCGCGCAGTTCTGAGAGAAAAAGTTTCCACCTTTCTCTCCTCTACTCTTCGACGACTTGTAAAATCGATGCTCGTGAATCTTGCTAGTTTCGATCTAAACGATGTATCCCGTTGTTTTGAGCCGGAATACAAGTTTTTCGCGCAGTTCTGAGAGAAAAAGTTTCCACCTTTCTCTCGTCTACTCTTCGACGACTTGTAAAATCGATGCTCGTGAATCTTGCTAGTTTCGATCTAAAACGATGTATCCCTTTGTTTTGAGCCGGGAATACAAGTTTTCGCGCAGATCTGAGAGAAAATGTGTCCACCTTTCTCTCGTGTACTCTTCGACGACTTGTAAAATCGATGCTCGAGAGTCTTGCTAGTTTCGTCTAACACGATGTGTCCCCGTTGTTTTGAGCCGGATTACAAGTTTTTGCGCAGTTCTGAGATAAAAAGTTTTCAGCTCTCTCTCGTCTACTCTTCGACGACTTGTAAAATCGATGCTCGTGAATCTTGCTAGTTTCGATCTAAAACGATGTATCCCTTTGTTTTGAGCCGGAATACAAGTTTTCGCGCAGATCTGAGAGAAAAAGTTTCCACCTTTCTCTCGTGTACTCTTCGACGACTTGTAAAATCGATGCTCGAGAATCTTGCTAGTTTCGATCTAAAAGGATGTATCCCGTTGTTTTGAGCCGGAATACAAGTTTTCGCGCAGTTCTGAGATAAAAAGTTTTCAGCACTCTCGTCTACTCTTCGACTTGTAAAATCGATGCTCGTGAATCTTGCTAGTTTCGATCTAAAACGATGTATCCCGTTGTTTGAGCCGGAATACGAGTTTTCGCGCAGTTCTGAGAGAAAAAGTTTCCACCTTTCTCTCGTCTAAACTTCGACGACTTGTAATATCGATGCTCGTGAATCTTGCTAGTTTCGATCTAAAACGATGTATCCCGTTGTTTTGAGCCGGAATACAAGTTTTCGCGCAGTTATGAGAGAAAAAGTTTCCACCTTTCTCTCGTCTACTCTTCGACGACTTGTAAAATCGATGCTCGTGAATCTTGCTAGTTTCGATCTAAAACGATGTATCCCTTTGTTTTTAGCCGGAATACAAGTTTTCGCGCAGTTCTGAGAGAAAAAGTTTCCACCTTTCTCTCGTCTACTCTTCGACGTCTTGTAAAATCGATGCCCCTGAATCTTGCTAGTTTCGATCCAAAACGATGTATCCCATTGTTTTGAGCCGGAATACAAGTTTTCGCGCAGTTCTGAGAGAACAAGTTTCCACCTTTCTCTCGTCTACTCTTCGACGACTTGTAAAATCGACGCTCGAGAGTCTTGCTAGTTTCGATCTAAACTATGTATCCCGTTGTTTTGAGCCGGAATACAAGTTTTCGCGCAGTTCTGAGAGAAAAAGTTTCCACCTTTCTATCGTCTACTCTTCGACGACTTGTAAAATCGATGCTCGAGAATCTTGCTAGTTTTGATCTAAACTATGTATCCCGTTGTTTTGAGCCGGAATACAAGTTTTCGCGCAGTTCTCAGAGAAAAAGTTTCCACCTTTCTCTCGTCTACTCTTCGACGACTTGTAAAATCGATGCTCGTGAATCTTGCTAGTTTCGATCTAAAACGATGTATCCCATTGTTTTGAGCCGGAATACAAGTTTTCGCGCAGTTATGAGAGAAAAAGTTTCCACCTTTCTCTCGTCTACTCTTCGACGACTTGTAAAATCGATGCTCGAGAATCTTGCTAGTTTCGATCTAAAAGGATGTATCCCGTTGTTTTGAGCCGGAATACAAGTTTTCGCGCAGTTCTGAGATAAAAAGTTTTCAGCACTCTCGTCTACTCTTCGACTTGTAAAATCGATGCTCGTGAATCTTGCTAGTTTCGATCTAAAACGATGTATCCCGTTGTTTTGAGCCGGAATACGAGTTTTCGCGCAGTTCTGAGAGAAAAAGTTTCCACCTTTCTCTCGTCTAAACTTCGACGACTTGTAATATCGATGCTCGTGAATCTTGCTAGTTTCGATCTAAAACGATGTATCCCGTTGTTTTGAGCCGGAATACAAGTTTTCGCGCAGTTATGAGAGAAAAAGTTTCCACCTTTCTCTCGTCTACTCTTCGACGACTTGTAAAATCGATGCTCGTGAATCTTGCTTGTTTCGATCTAAAACGATGTATCCCTTTGTTTTGAGCCGGAATACAAGTTTTCGCGCAGATCTGAGAGAAAAAGTTTCCACCTTTCTCTCGTGTACTCTTCGACGACTTGTAAAATCGATGCTCGAGAATCTTGCTAGTTTCGATCTAAAAGGATGTATCCCGTTGTTTTGAGCCGGAATACAAGTTTTCGCGCAGTTCTGAGATAAAAAGTTTCCACCTTTCTCTTGTCTACTCTTCGACGATTTGTAAAATCGATGCTCGTGAATCTTGCTAGTTTCGATCTAAAACGATGTATCCCGTTGTTTTGAGCCGGAATACAAGTTTTCGCGCAGTTATGAGAGAAAAAGTTTCCACCTTTCTCTCGTCTACTCTTCGACGACTTGTAAAATCGATGCTCGTGAATCTTGCTAGTTTCGATCTAAAACGATGTATCCCTTTGTTTTGAGCCGGAATACAAGTTTTCGCGCAGATCTGAGAGAAAATGTGTCCACCTTTCTCTCGTGTACTCTTCGACGACTTGTAAAATCGATGCTCGAGAATCTTGCTAGTTTCGATCTAAAACGATGTATCCCGTTGTATTGAGCCGGAATACAAGTTTTTGCGCAGTTCTGAGATAAAAAGTTTTCAGCTCTCTCTCGTCTACTCTTCGACGACTTGTAAAATCGATGCTCGTGAATCTTGCTAGTTTCGATTTAAAACGATGTATCCCGTTGTTTTGAGCCGGAATACAAGTTTTCGCGCAGTTCTGAGAGAAAAAGTTTTCAGCTCTCTCTCGTCTACTCTTCGACGTCATGTAAAATCGATGCTCGAGAAGCTTGCTAGTTTCGTTCTAAAACGATGTATCTCGTTGTTTTGAGCCGGAATACAAGTATTCGCGCAGGACTGAGAGAAAAAGTTTCCACCTTTCTCTCGTCTACTCTTCGACGACTTGTAAAATCGATGCTCGAGAATCTTGCTAGTTTCGATCTAAAACGATGTATCCCGTTGTTCTGAGCCGGAATACAAGTTTTCGCGCAGTTCTGAGAGAAAAAGTTTCTAACTTTCTCTCGTCTACTCTTCGACGACTTGTAAAATCGAGGCTCGTGAATCTAGCTAGTTTCGATCTAAAACGATGTATCCCGTTGTTCTGAGCCGGAATACAAGTTTTCGCGCAGTTCTGAGAGAAAAAGTTTCTAACTTTCTCTCGTGTACTCTTCGACGACTTGTAAAATCGAGGCTCGTGAATCTAGCTAGTTTCGATCTAAAACGATGTATCCCGTTGTTTTGAGCCGGAATACAAGTTTTCGCGCAGTTCTGAGAGAAAAAGTTTCCACCTTTCTCTCGTCTACTCTTCGACGACTTGTAAAATCGATGCTCGAGAATCTTGCTAGTTTCGATCTAAAACGATGTATCCCGTTGTTTTGAGCCGGAATACAAGTTTTCGCGCAGTTCTGATGGAAAAAGTTTCCACCTTTCTCTCGTCTACTCTTCGACGACTTGTAAAGTCGATCCTCGTGAATTTTGCTAGTTTCGATCTAAAACAATGTATCCCGTTGTTTTGAGCCGGATTAAAAGTTTTCGCGCAGTTCTGAGATAAAAAGTTTCCAGCTCTCTTTCGTCTGCTCTTCGACGACTTGTAAAATCGATGCTCGTGAATCTTGCTATTATCGATCTAAAACAATGTATCCCGTTGTTCTGAGCCGGAATACAAGTTTTCGCGCAGTTCTGAGATAAAAAGTTTTCAGCTCTCTCTCGTCTACTCTTCGACGACTTGTAAAATCGATTCTCGAGAATCTTGCTAGTTTCGTTCTAAAACGATATATCTCGTTGTTTTGAGCCGGAATACAAGTATTCGCGCAGGTCTGAGAGAAAAAGTTTACACCTTTCTCTCGTCTACTCTTCGACGACTTGTAAAATCGATGCTCGTGAATCTTGCTAGTTTCGATCTAAATAAATGTATCCCGTTGTTCTGAGCCGGAATACAAGTTTTCGCGCAGTTCTAGAGAAAAAAGTTTCCACCTTTCTCTCATCTACACTTCGACGACTTGTAAAATCGATGCTCATGAATCTTGCTAGTTTCGATCTAAAACGATGTATCCCGTTGTTTTGAGCCGGAATACAAGTTTTCGCGCAGTTCTGAGAGAAAAAGTTTACACCTTTCTCTCGACTACTCTTCGACGACTTGTAAAATCGATGCTCGTGAATCTTGCTAGTTTCGTTCTAAAACGATGTATCCCGTTGTTTTGAGCCGGAATACAAGTTTTCGCGCAGTTCTGAGAGAAAAAGTTTACACCTTTCTCTCGTCTACTCTTCGACGACTTGTAAAATCGATGCTCGTGAATTTTGCTAGTTTCGATGTAAAACGATGTATCCCGTTGTTGTGAGCCTTAATACAAGTTTTCGCGCAGTTCTGAGAGAAAAAGTTTACACCTTTCTCTCGTCTACTCTTCGACGACTTGTAAAATTGATGCTCGTGAATCTTGATAGTTTCGATCTAAAACGATGTATCCCGTTGTTTTGAGCCGGAATACAAGTTTTCGCGCAGTTCTGAGAGAAAAAAGTTTCCACATTTCTCGCGTCTACACTTCGACGACTTGTAAAATCGATGCTCGTGAATCTTGCTAGTTTCGATCTAAAACGATGTATCCCATTGTTTTCAGCCGGAATACAAGTTTTCGCGCAGTTCTGAGAGAAAAAGTTTTCAGCTCTCTCTCGTCTACTCTTCGACGACTTGTAAAATTGATGCTCGTGAATCTTGCTAGTTTCGATCTAAAACAATGTATCCCGTTGTTCTGAGCCAGAATACAAGTTTTCGCGCAGTTCTGAGATAAAACGTTTTCAGCTCTCTCTCGTCTACTCTTCGACGACTTTTAAAATCGATGCTCGAGAATCTTGCTAGTTTCAATCTAAAACGATGTATCCCGTTGTTTTGAGCCGGAATACAAGTTTTCGCGCAGTTCTGAGAGAAAAAGCTTCCACCTTTCTCTCGTCTACTCTTCGACGACTTGTAAAATCGATGCTCGTGAATCTTGCTAATTTTGATCTAAAACGATGTATCCCGTTGTTTTGAGCCGGATTAAAAGTTTTCGCGCAGTTCTGAGATAAAAAGTTTTCAGCTCTCTCTCGTCTACTCTTCGACGACTTGTAAAATCGATGCTCGTGAATCTTGCTAGTTTCGATCTAAAACGATCTATCCCGTTGTTTTGAGCCGGAATACAAGTTTTCGCGCAGTTCTGAGAGAAAAAGTTTCCACCTTTCTCTCGTTCACTCTTACACGACTTGTAAAACCGATGCTCAGAAATCTTGCTAGTTTCAATCTAAAACGATGTATCCCGTTGTTTTGAGCCGGAATACAAGTTTTCGCGCAGTTCTGAGAGAAAAAGTTCACACGTTTCTCTCGTCTACTCTTCGACGATTTGTAAAATTGATGCTCGTGAATTTTGCTAGTTTCGATGTAAAACGATGTATCCCGTTGTTGTGAGCCTTAATACAAGTTTTCGCGCAGTTCTGAGAGAAACAGTTTACACCTTTCTCTCGTCTACTCTTCGACGACTTGTAAAATTGATGCTCGTGAATCTTGATATTTTCGATCTAAAACGATGTATCCCGTTGTTTTGAGCCGGAATACAAGTTTTCGCGCAGTTCTGAGAGAAAAAGTTTTCAGCTCTCTCTCGTCTACTCTTCGACGACTTGTGAAATTGATGCTCGTGAATCTTGCTAGTTTCGATCTAAAACAATGTATCCCGTTGTTCTGAGCCAGAATACAAGTTTTCGCGCAGTTCTGAGATAAAACGTTTTCAGCTCTCTCTCGTCTACTCTTCGACGACTTTTAAAATCGATGCTCGAGAATCTTGCTAGTTTCAATCTAAAACGATGTATCCCGTTGTTTTGAGCCGGAATACAAGTTTTCGCGCAGTTCTGAGAGAAAAAGCTTCCACCTTTCTCTCGTCTACTCTTCGACGACTTGTAAAATCGATGCTCGAGAATCTTGCTTGTTTCGATCTAAAACGATGTATTCCGTTGTTTTGACCCGGAATACAAGTTTTCGCGCAGTTCTGAGAAAAAAAGTTTACACCTTACTCTCGTCTACTCTTCGACGACTTGTAAAATCGATGCTCGAGAATCTTGCTAGTTTCGATCTAAAACGATGTATCTCGTTGTTTTGAGCCGGAATACAAGTTTTCGCGCAGTTCTGAGAGAAAAAGTTTCCACCTTTCTCTCGTCTACTCTTCGACGACTTGTAAAATCGATGCTCGTGAATCTTGCTAAATTTGATCTAAAACGATGTATCCCGTTGTTTTGAGCCGGATTAAAAGTTTTCGCGCAGTTCTGAGATAAAAAGTTTTCAGCTCTCTCTCGTCTACTCTTCGACGACTTGTAAAATCGATGCTCGTGAATCTTGCTAGTTTCGATCTAAAACGATCTATCCCGTTGTTTTGAGCCGGAATACAAGTTTTCGCGCAGTTCTGAGAGAAAAAGTTTCCACCTTTCTCTCGTTCACTCTTACACGACTTGTAAAACCGATGCTCAGAAATCTTGCTAGTTTCAATCTAAAACGATGTATCCCGTTGTTTTGAGCCGGAATACAAGTTTTCTCGCAGTTCTGAGAGAAAAAGTTCACACCTTTCTCTCGTCTACTCTTCGACGATTTGTAAAATTGATGCTCGTGAATTTTGCTAGTTTCGATCTAAAACGATGTATCCCCTTGTTTTGAGCCGGAATACAAGTTTTCGCGCAGTTCTGAGAGAAAAAGTTTCCACCTTTCTCCCGTCTACTCTTCGATGACTTGTAAAATCGATGCTCGTGAATCTTGCTAGTTTCGATCTAAAACGATGTATCTCGTTGTTTTGAGCCGGAATACAAGTTTTCGGGCAGTTCTGGGAGAAAAAGTTTACACCTTTCTCTGGTCTACTCTAAGACGACTTGCAAAATTGATGCTAGTGAATCTTGCTAGTTTCATTCTAAAACGATTTATCTCGTTGTTTTGAGCCGGAGTACAAGTTTTCGCCCAGTTCTGAGAGAAAAAGTTTACACCTTTCTCTACTCTATTCTTCGACGACTTGTAAAATCGATGCTCGTGAATCTTGCTACTTTCGACCTAAAACAATGTATGCCGTTGTTCTGAGCCGGAATACAAGTTTTCGCGCAGTTCTGAGATAAAAAGTTTTCAGCTCTCTCTCGTCTACTCTTCGACGACTTGTAAAACGATGCGCGTGAATCTTCAAAGTTTCGATCTAAAACAATGTATCCCGTTGTTCGGAGCCGGAATACAAGTTTTGCGCAGTTCTGAGAGAAAAAAGTTTCCACCTTTCTCTCGTCTACACTTCGACGACTTGTAAAATCGATGCTCGTGAATCTTGCTAGTTTCGATCTAAAACGATGTATCCCGTTGTTTTGAGCCAGAATACAAGTTTTCGCGCAGTTCTGAGAGAAAAAGTTTCCACCTTTCTCTCGTCTACTCTTCGACGACTTTTAAAATCGATGCTCGAGAATCTTGCTAGTTTCGATCTAAAACGATGCATTCCGTTGTTTTGAGCCGGAATACAAGTTTTCGCGCAGTTCTTAGAGAAAAAGTTTACACCTTTCTCTCGTCTACTCTTCGACGACTTGTAAAATGGATGCTCGTGAATCTTGCTAGTTTCAATCTAAATCAATGTATCCCGTTGTTCTCAGCCGGAATACAAGTTTTCGCGCAGTTCTAGAGAAAAACGTTTCCACCTTTCTCTCATCTACACTTCGACGACTTGTAAAATCGATGCTCATGAATCTTGCTAGTTTCGATCTAAAACGATGTATCCCGTTGTTTTGAGCCGCAATACAAGTTTTCGCGCAGTTCTGAGAGAAAAAGTTTACACCTTTCTCTCGTCTACTCTTCGACGACTTGTAAAATCGATGCTCGTGAATCTTGCTAATATCGATCTAAAACAATGTATCCCGTTGTTCTGAGCCGGAATACAAGTTTTCGCGCAGTTCTGAGAGAAAAGTTTCCACCTTTCTCTCGTCTACACTTCGACGAATTGTGAAATCGATGCTCGTGAATCTTGCTAGTTTCGATCTAAAACGATGTATCCCGTTGTTTTGAGCCGGAATACAAGTTTTCGCGCAGTTCTGAGAGAAAACGTTTTCAGCTCTCCCTCGTCTACTCTTCGACGACTTGTAAAATTGATGGTCGTGAATCTTGCTAGTTTCGATCTAAAACAATGTATCCCGTTTTTCTGAGCCGGAATACAAGTTTTTGCGCAGTTCTGAGATAAAAAGTTTTCAGCTCTCTCTCGTTTACTCTTCGACGACTTGTAAAATCGATGCTCGAGAATCTTGCTAGTTTCGTTCTAAAACGATGTATCTCGTTGTTTTGAGCCGGAATACAAGTATTCGCGCAGGTCTGAGAGAAAAAGTTTCCACCTTTCTCTCGTCTACTCTTCGACGACTTGTAAAATCGATGCTCGAGAATCTTGCTAGTTTCGATCTAAAACGATGTATCCCGTTGTTCTGAGCCGGAATACAAGTTTTCGCGCAGTTCTGAGAGAAAAAGTTTCTAACTTTCTCTCGTGTACTCTTCGACGACTTGTAAAATCCAGGCTCGTGAATCTAGCTAGTTTCGATCTAAAACGATGTATCCCGTTGTTTTGAGCCGGAATACAAGTTTTCGCGCAGTTCTGAGAGAAAAAGTTTCCACCTTTCTCTCGTCTACTCTTCGACGACTTGTAAAATCGATGATCGGGAATCTTGATAGTTTCGATCTAAAACGATGTATCCCGTTGTTTTGAGCCGGAATACAAGTTTTCGCGCAGGTCTGAGAGAAAAAGTTTCCCCCTTTCTCTCGTCTACTCTTCGACGACTTGTAAAATCGATGCTCGAGAATCTTGCTAGTTTCGATCTAAAACGATGTATCCCGTTGTTTTGAGCCGGATTAAAAGTTTTCGCGCAGTTCTGAGCGAAAAAGTTTTCAGCTGTCTCTCGTCTACTCTTCGACGACTTGTAAAATTGATGCTCGTGAATCTTGCTAGTTTCGATCTAAAACGATGTATCCCGTTGTTTTGAGCCGGAATACAAGTTTTCGCGCAGTTCTGATAGAAAAAGTTTCCACCTTTCTCTCGTCTACTCTTCGACGACTTGTAAAGTCGATGCTCGTGAATTTTGCTAGTTTCGATCTAAAACAATGTATCCCGTTGTTTTGAGCCGGATTAAATGTTTTCGCGCAGTTCTGAGATAAAAAGTTTCCAGCTCTCTTTCGTCTGCTCTTCGACGACTTGTAAAATCGATGCTCGTGAATCTTGCTATTATCGATCTAAAACAATGTATCCCGTTGTTCTGAGCCGGAATACAAGTTGTCGCGCTGTTCTGAGAGAAAAAAGTTTCCACATTTCTCTCGTCTACACTTCGACGAATTGTAAAATCGATGCTCGTGAATCTTGCTAGTTTCGATCTAAAACAATGTATCCCGTTGTTCCGAGCCGGAATACAAGTTTTCGCGCAGTTTTGAGATAAAAAGTTTTCAGCTCTCTCTCGTCTACTCTTCGACGACTTGTAAAATCGATGCTCGTGAATCATGCTAGGTTCGACCTAAAACGATGTATCCCGTTGTTTCGAGCCGGAATACAAGTTTTCGCGCAGTTCTGGGAGAAAAAGCTTCCACCTTTCTCTCGTCTACTCTTCGACGACTTGTAAAATCGATGCTCGTGAATCTTGCTAGTTTCAACCTAAAACGATGTATCCCGTTGTTTTGAGCAGGAATGCAAGTTTTCGCGCAGTTCTGAGAGAAAACGTTTCCACCTTTCTCTCGTCTACTCTTCGACGACTTGTAAAATAGATGCTCGTGAATCTTGCTAGTTTCGATCTAAAACGATGTATCCCGTTGTTTTGAGCCAGAATACAAGTTTTCGCGCAGTTCTGAGAGAAAAAGTTTCCACCTTTCTCTCGTCTACTCTTCGACGACTTGTAAAATCGATGCTCGAGAATCTTGCTAGTTTCGATCTAAAACGATGTATCCCGTTGTTTTGAGCCGAAATACAAGTTTTCGCGCAGTTCTGATAGAAAAAGTTTCCACCTTTCTCTCGTCTACTCTTCGACGATTTGTAAAAGTGATGCTCGTGAATTTTGCTAGTTTCGATCTAAAACGATGTATCCCCTTGTTTTGAGCCGGAATACAAGTTTTCGCGCAGTTCTGAGATAAAAAGTTTTCAGCACTCTCGTCTACTCTTCGACTTGTAAAATCGATGCTCGTGAATCTTGCTAGTTTCGATCTAAAACGATGTATCCCGTTGTTTTGAGCCGGAATACGAGTTTTCGCGCAGTTCTGAGAGAAAAAGTTTCCACCTTTCTCTCCTCTACTCTTCGACGACTTGTAAAATCGATGCTCGTGAATCTTGCTAGTTTCGATCTAAAACGATGTATCCCGTTGTTTTGAGCCGGAATACAAGTTTTCGCGCAGTTCTGAGAGAAAAAGTTTCCACCTTTCTCTCGTCTACTCTTCGACGACTTGTAAAATCGATGCTCGTGAATCTTGCTAGTTTCGATCTAAAACGATGTATCCCTTTGTTTTGAGCCGGAATACAAGTTTTCGCGCAGATCTGAGAGAAAATGTGTCCACCTTTCTCTCGTGTACTCTTCGACGACTTGTAAAATCGATGCTCGAGAGTCTTGCTAGTTTCGTCTAAAACGATGTATCCCGTTGTTTTGAGCCGGATTACAAGTTTTTGCGCAGTTCTGAGATAAAAAGTTTTCAGCTCTCTCTCGTCTACTCTTCGACGACTTGTAAAATCGATGCTCGTGAATCTTGCTAGTTTCGATCTAAAACGATGTATCCCTTTGTTTTGAGCCGGAATACAAGTTTTCGCGCAGATCTGAGAGAAAAAGTTTCCACCTTTCTCTCGTGTACTCTTCGACGACTTGTAAAATCGATGCTCGAGAATCTTGCTAGTTTCGATCTAAAAGGATGTATCCCGTTGTTTTGAGCCGGAATACAAGTTTTCGCGCAGTTCTGAGATAAAAAGTTTTCAGCACTCTCGTCTACTCTTCGACTTGTAAAATCGATGCTCGTGAATCTTGCTAGTTTCGATCTAAAACGATGTATCCCGTTGTTTTGAGCCGGAATACGAGTTTTCGCGCAGTTCTGAGAGAAAAAGTTTCCACCTTTCTCTCGTCTAAACTTCGACGACTTGTAATATCGATGCTCGTGAATCTTGCTAGTTTCGATCTAAAACGATGTATCCCGTTGTTTTGAGCCGGAATACAAGTTTTCGCGCAGTTATGAGAGAAAAAGTTTCCACCTTTCTCTCGTCTACTCTTCGACGACTTGTAAAATCGATGCTCGTGAATCTTGCTAGTTTCGATCTAAAACGATGTATCCCTTTGTTTTTAGCCGGAATACAAGTTTTCGCGCAGTTCTGAGAGAAAAAGTTTCCACCTTTCTCTCGTCTACTCTTCGACGTCTTGTAAAATCGATGCCCCTGAATCTTGCTAGTTTCGATCCAAAACGATGTATCCCATTGTTTTGAGCCGGAATACAAGTTTTCGCGCAGTTCTGAGAGAACAAGTTTCCACCTTTCTCTCGTCTACTCTTCGACGACTTGTAAAATCGACGCTCGAGAGTCTTGCTAGTTTCGATCTAAACTATGTATCCCGTAGTTTTGAGCCGGAATACAAGTTTTCGCGCAGTTCTGAGAGAAAAAGTTTCCACCTTTCTATCGTCTACTCTTCGACGACTTGTAAAATCGATGCTCGAGAATCTTGCTAGTTTTGATCTAAACTATGTATCCCGTTGTTTTGAGCCGGAATACAAGTTTTCGCGCAGTTCTCAGAGAAAAAGTTTCCACCTTTCTCTCGTCTACTCTTCGACGACTTGTAAAATCGATGCTCGTGAATCTTGCTAGTTTCGATCTAAAACGATGTATCCCATTGTTTTGAGCCGGAATACAAGTTTTCGCGCAGTTATGAGAGAAAAAGTTTCCACCTTTCTCTCGTCTACTCTTCGACGACTTGTAAAATCGATGCTCGTGAATCATGCTAGTTTCGATCTAAAACGATGTATCCCTTTGTTTTGAGCCGGAATACAAGTTTTCGCGCAGATCTGAGAGAAAAAGTTTCCACCTTTCTCTCGTGTACTCTTCGACGACTTGTAAAATCGATGCTCGAGAATCTTGCTAGTTTCGATCTAAAAGGATGTATCCCGTTGTTTTGAGCCGGAATACAAGTTTTCGCGCAGTTCTGAGATAAAAAGTTTTCAGCACTCTCGTCTACTCTTCGACGACTTGTAAAATCGATGCTCGTGAATCTTGCTAGTTTCGATCTAAAACGATGTATCCCGTTGTTTTGAGCCGGAATACGAGTTTTCGCGCAGTTCTGAGAGAAAACGTTTCCACCTTTCTCTCCTCTACTCTTCGACGACTTGTAAAATCGATGCTCGTGAATCTTGCTAGTTTCGATCTAAAACGATGTATCCCGTTGTTTTGAGCCGGAATACAAGTTTTCGCGCAGTTCTGAGAGAAAAAGTTTCCACCTTTCTCTCGTCTAAACTTCGACGACTTGTAATATCGATACTCGTGAATCTTGCTAGTATCGATCTAAAACTATGTATCCCGTTGTTTTGAGCCAGGATACAAGTTTTCGCGCAGTTCTGAGAGAAAAAGTTTCCACCTTTCTCTTGTCTACTCTTCGACGATTTGTAAAATCGATGCTCGTGAATCTTGCTAGTTTCGATCTAAAACGATGTATCCCGTTGTTTTGAGCCGGAATACAAGTTTTCGCGCAGTTATGAGATAAAAAGTTTTCAGCTCTCTCTCGTCTACTCTTCGACGACTTGTAAAATCGATGCTCGTGAATCTTGCTAGTTTCGATTTAAAACGATGTATCCCGTTGTTTTGAGCCGGAATACAAGTTTTCGCGCAGTTCTGAGAGAAAAAGTTTTCAGCTCTCTCTCGTCTACTCTTCGACGTCATGTAAAATCGATGCTCGAGAAGCTTGCTAGTTTCGTTCTAAAACGATGTATCTCGTTGTTTTGAGCCGGAATACAAGTATTCGCGCAGGTCTGAGAGAAAAAGTTTCCACCTTTCTCTCGTCTACTCTTCGACGACTTGTAAAATCGATGCTCGAGAATCTTGCTAGTTTCGATCTAAAACGATGTATCCCGTTGTTCTGAGCCGGAATACAAGTTTTCGCGCAGTTCTGAGAGAAAAAGTTTCTAACTTTCTCTCGTCTACTCTTCGACGACTTGTAAAATCGAGGCTCGTGAATCTAGCTAGTTTCGATCTAAAACGATGTATCCCGTTGTTCTGAGCCGGAATACAAGTTTTCGCGCAGTTCTGAGAGAAAAAGTTTCTAACTTTCTCTCGTGTACTCTTCGACGACTTGTAAAATCGAGGCTCGTGAATCTAGCTAGTTTCGATCTAAAACGATGTATCCCGTTGTTTTGAGCCGGAATACAAGTTTTCGCGCAGTTCTGAGAGAAAAAGTTTCCACCTTTCTCTCGTCTACTCTTCGACGACTTGTAAAATCGATGCTCGAGAATCTTGCTAGTTTCGATCTAAAACGATGTATCCCGTTGTTTTGAGCCGGAATACAAGTTTTCGCGCAGTTCTGATGGAAAAAGTTTCCACCTTTCTCTCGTCTACTCTTCGACGACTTGTAAAGTCGATCCTCGTGAATTTTGCTAGTTTCGATCTAAAACAATGTATCCCGTTGTTTTGAGCCGGATTAAAAGTTTTCGCGCAGTTCTGAGATAAAAAGTTTCCAGCTCTCTTTCGTCTGCTCTTCGACGACTTGTAAAATCGATGCTCGTGAATCTTGCTATTATCGATCTAAAACAATGTATCCCGTTGTTCTGAGCCGGAATACAAGTTTTCGCGCAGTTCTGAGATAAAAAGTTTTCAGCTCTCTCTCGTCTACTCTTCGACGACTTGTAAAATCGATTCTCGAGAATCTTGCTAGTTTCGTTCTAAAACGATATATCTCGTTGTTTTGAGCCGGAATACAAGTATTCGCGCAGGTCTGAGAGAAAAAGTTTACACCTTTCTCTCGTCTACTCTTCGACGACTTGTAAAATCGATGCTCGTGAATCTTGCTAGTTTCGATCTAAATAAATGTATCCCGTTGTTCTGAGCCGGAATACAAGTTTTCGCGCAGTTCTAGAGAAAAAAGTTTCCACCTTTCTCTCATCTACACTTCGACGACTTGTAAAATCGATGCTCATGAATCTTGCTAGTTTCGATCTAAAACGATGTATCCCGTTGTTTTGAGCCGGAATACAAGTTTTCGCGCAGTTCTGAGAGAAAAAGTTTACACCTTTCTCTCGACTACTCTTCGACGACTTGTAAAATCGATGCTCGTGAATCTTGCTAGTTTCGTTCTAAAACGATGTATCCCGTTGTTTTGAGCCGGAATACAAGTTTTCGCGCAGTTCTGAGAGAAAAAGTTTACACCTTTCTCTCGTCTACTCTTCGACGACTTGTAAAATCGATGCTCGTGAATTTTGCTAGTTTCGATGTAAAACGATGTATCCCGTTGTTGTGAGCCTTAATACAAGTTTTCGCGCAGTTCTGAGAGAAAAAGTTTACACCTTTCTCTCGTCTACTCTTCGACGACTTGTAAAATTGATGCTCGTGAATCTTGATAGTTTCGATCTAAAACGATGTATCCCGTTGTTTTGAGCCGGAATACAAGTTTTCGCGCAGTTCTGAGAGAAAAAAGTTTCCACATTTCTCGCGTCTACACTTCGACGACTTGTAAAATCGATGCTCGTGAATCTTGCTAGTTTCGATCTAAAACGATGTATCCCATTGTTTTCAGCCGGAATACAAGTTTTCGCGCAGTTCTGAGAGAAAAAGTTTTCAGCTCTCTCTCGTCTACTCTTCGACGACTTGTAAAATTGATGCTCGTGAATCTTGCTAGTTTCGATCTAAAACAATGTATCCCGTTGTTCTGAGCCAGAATACAAGTTTTCGCGCAGTTCTGAGATAAAACGTTTTCAGCTCTCTCTCGTCTACTCTTCGACGACTTTTAAAATCGATGCTCGAGAATCTTGCTAGTTTCAATCTAAAACGATGTATCCCGTTGTTTTGAGCCGGAATACAAGTTTTCGCGCAGTTCTGAGAGAAAAAGCTTCCACCTTTCTCTCGTCTACTCTTCGACGACTTGTAAAATCGATGCTCGTGAATCTTGCTAATTTTGATCTAAAACGATGTATCCCGTTGTTTTGAGCCGGATTAAAAGTTTTCGCGCAGTTCTGAGATAAAAAGTTTTCAGCTCTCTCTCGTCTACTCTTCGACGACTTGTAAAATCGATGCTCGTGAATCTTGCTAGTTTCGATCTAAAACGATCTATCCCGTTGTTTTGAGCCGGAATACAAGTTTTCGCGCAGTTCTGAGAGAAAAAGTTTCCACCTTTCTCTCGTTCACTCTTACACGACTTGTAAAACCGATGCTCAGAAATCTTGCTAGTTTCAATCTAAAACGATGTATCCCGTTGTTTTGAGCCGGAATACAAGTTTTCGCGCAGTTCTGAGAGAAAAAGTTCACACGTTTCTCTCGTCTACTCTTCGACGATTTGTAAAATTGATGCTCGTGAATTTTGCTAGTTTCGATGTAAAACGATGTATCCCGTTGTTGTGAGCCTTAATACAAGTTTTCGCGCAGTTCTGAGAGAAACAGTTTACACCTTTCTCTCGTCTACTCTTCGACGACTTGTAAAATTGATGCTCGTGAATCTTGATATTTTCGATCTAAAACGATGTATCCCGTTGTTTTGAGCCGGAATACAAGTTTTCGCGCAGTTCTGAGAGAAAAAGTTTTCAGCTCTCTCTCGTCTACTCTTCGACGACTTGTGAAATTGATGCTCGTGAATCTTGCTAGTTTCGATCTAAAACAATGTATCCCGTTGTTCTGAGCCAGAATACAAGTTTTCGCGCAGTTCTGAGATAAAACGTTTTCAGCTCTCTCTCGTCTACTCTTCGACGACTTTTAAAATCGATGCTCGAGAATCTTGCTAGTTTCAATCTAAAACGATGTATCCCGTTGTTTTGAGCCGGAATACAAGTTTTCGCGCAGTTCTGAGAGAAAAAGCTTCCACCTTTCTCTCGTCTACTCTTCGACGACTTGTAAAATCGATGCTCGAGAATCTTGCTTGTTTCGATCTAAAACGATGTATTCCGTTGTTTTGACCCGGAATACAAGTTTTCGCGCAGTTCTGAGAAAAAAAGTTTACACCTTACTCTCGTCTACTCTTCGACGACTTGTAAAATCGATGCTCGAGAATCTTGCTAGTTTCGATCTAAAACGATGTATCTCGTTGTTTTGAGCCGGAATACAAGTTTTCGCGCAGTTCTGAGAGAAAAAGTTTCCACCTTTCTCTCGTCTACTCTTCGACGACTTGTAAAATCGATGCTCGTGAATCTTGCTAAATTTGATCTAAAACGATGTATCCCGTTGTTTTGAGCCGGATTAAAAGTTTTCGCGCAGTTCTGAGATAAAAAGTTTTCAGCTCTCTCTCGTCTACTCTTCGACGACTTGTAAAATCGATGCTCGTGAATCTTGCTAGTTTCGATCTAAAACGATCTATCCCGTTGTTTTGAGCCGGAATACAAGTTTTCGCGCAGTTCTGAGAGAAAAAGTTTCCACCTTTCTCTCGTTCACTCTTACACGACTTGTAAAACCGATGCTCAGAAATCTTGCTAGTTTCAATCTAAAACGATGTATCCCGTTGTTTTGAGCCGGAATACAAGTTTTCTCGCAGTTCTGAGAGAAAAAGTTCACACCTTTCTCTCGTCTACTCTTCGACGATTTGTAAAATTGATGCTCGTGAATTTTGCTAGTTTCGATCTAAAACGATGTATCCCCTTGTTTTGAGCCGGAATACAAGTTTTCGCGCAGTTCTGAGAGAAAAAGTTTCCACCTTTCTCCCGTCTACTCTTCGATGACTTGTAAAATCGATGCTCGTGAATCTTGCTAGTTTCGATCTAAAACGATGTATCTCGTTGTTTTGAGCCGGAATACAAGTTTTCGGGCAGTTCTGGGAGAAAAAGTTTACACCTTTCTCTGGTCTACTCTAAGACGACTTGCAAAATTGATGCTAGTGAATCTTGCTAGTTTCATTCTAAAACGATTTATCTCGTTGTTTTGAGCCGGAGTACAAGTTTTCGCCCAGTTCTGAGAGAAAAAGTTTACACCTTTCTCTACTCTATTCTTCGACGACTTGTAAAATCGATGCTCGTGAATCTTGCTACTTTCGACCTAAAACAATGTATGCCGTTGTTCTGAGCCGGAATACAAGTTTTCGCGCAGTTCTGAGATAAAAAGTTTTCAGCTCTCTCTCGTCTACTCTTCGACGACTTGTAAAACGATGCGCGTGAATCTTCAAAGTTTCGATCTAAAACAATGTATCCCGTTGTTCGGAGCCGGAATACAAGTTTTGCGCAGTTCTGAGAGAAAAAAGTTTCCACCTTTCTCTCGTCTACACTTCGACGACTTGTAAAATCGATGCTCGTGAATCTTGCTAGTTTCGATCTAAAACGATGTATCCCGTTGTTTTGAGCCAGAATACAAGTTTTCGCGCAGTTCTGAGAGAAAAAGTTTCCACCTTTCTCTCGTCTACTCTTCGACGACTTTTAAAATCGATGCTCGAGAATCTTGCTAGTTTCGATCTAAAACGATGCATTCCGTTGTTTTGAGCCGGAATACAAGTTTTCGCGCAGTTCTTAGAGAAAAAGTTTACACCTTTCTCTCGTCTACTCTTCGACGACTTGTAAAATGGATGCTCGTGAATCTTGCTAGTTTCAATCTAAATCAATGTATCCCGTTGTTCTCAGCCGGAATACAAGTTTTCGCGCAGTTCTAGAGAAAAACGTTTCCACCTTTCTCTCATCTACACTTCGACGACTTGTAAAATCGATGCTCATGAATCTTGCTAGTTTCGATCTAAAACGATGTATCCCGTTGTTTTGAGCCGCAATACAAGTTTTCGCGCAGTTCTGAGAGAAAAAGTTTACACCTTTCTCTCGTCTACTCTTCGACGACTTGTAAAATCGATGCTCGTGAATCTTGCTAATATCGATCTAAAACAATGTATCCCGTTGTTCTGAGCCGGAATACAAGTTTTCGCGCAGTTCTGAGAGAAAAGTTTCCACCTTTCTCTCGTCTACACTTCGACGAATTGTGAAATCGATGCTCGTGAATCTTGCTAGTTTCGATCTAAAACGATGTATCCCGTTGTTTTGAGCCGGAATACAAGTTTTCGCGCAGTTCTGAGAGAAAACGTTTTCAGCTCTCCCTCGTCTACTCTTCGACGACTTGTAAAATTGATGGTCGTGAATCTTGCTAGTTTCGATCTAAACAATGTATCCCGTTTTTCTGAGCCGGAATACAAGTTTTTGCGCAGTTCTGAGATAAAAAGTTTTCAGCTCTCTCTCGTTTACTCTTCGACGACTTGTAAAATCGATGCTCGAGAATCTTGCTAGTTTCGTTCTAAAACGATGTATCTCGTTGTTTTGAGCCGGAATACAAGTATTCGCGCAGGTCTGAGAGAAAAAGTTTCCACCTTTCTCTCGTCTACTCTTCGACGACTTGTAAAATCGATGCTCGAGAATCTTGCTAGTTTCGATCTAAAACGATGTATCCCGTTGTTCTGAGCCGGAATACAAGTTTTCGCGCAGTTCTGAGAGAAAAAGTTTCTAACTTTCTCTCGTGTACTCTTCGACGACTTGTAAAATCCAGGCTCGTGAATCTAGCTAGTTTCGATCTAAAACGATGTATCCCGTTGTTTTGAGCCGGAATACAAGTTTTCGCGCAGTTCTGAGAGAAAAAGTTTCCACCTTTCTCTCGTCTACTCTTCGACGACTTGTAAAATCGATGATCGGGAATCTTGATAGTTTCGATCTAAAACGATGTATCCCGTTGTTTTGAGCCGGAATACAAGTTTTCGCGCAGGTCTGAGAGAAAAAGTTTCCCCCTTTCTCTCGTCTACTCTTCGACGACTTGTAAAATCGATGCTCGAGAATCTTGCTAGTTTCGATCTAAAACGATGTATCCCGTTGTTTTGAGCCGGATTAAAAGTTTTCGCGCAGTTCTGAGCGAAAAAGTTTTCAGCTGTCTCTCGTCTACTCTTCGACGACTTGTAAAATTGATGCTCGTGAATCTTGCTAGTTTCGATCTAAAACGATGTATCCCGTTGTTTTGAGCCGGAATACAAGTTTTCGCGCAGTTCTGATAGAAAAAGTTTCCACCTTTCTCTCGTCTACTCTTCGACGACTTGTAAAGTCGATGCTCGTGAATTTTGCTAGTTTCGATCTAAAACAATGTATCCCGTTGTTTTGAGCCGGATTAAATGTTTTCGCGCAGTTCTGAGATAAAAAGTTTCCAGCTCTCTTTCGTCTGCTCTTCGACGACTTGTAAAATCGATGCTCGTGAATCTTGCTATTATCGATCTAAAACAATGTATCCCGTTGTTCTGAGCCGGAATACAAGTTGTCGCGCTGTTCTGAGAGAAAAAAGTTTCCACATTTCTCTCGTCTACACTTCGACGAATTGTAAAATCGATGCTCGTGAATCTTGCTAGTTTCGATCTAAAACAATGTATCCCGTTGTTCCGAGCCGGAATACAAGTTTTCGCGCAGTTTTGAGATAAAAAGTTTTCAGCTCTCTCTCGTCTACTCTTCGACGACTTGTAAAATCGATGCTCGTGAATCATGCTAGGTTCGACCTAAAACGATGTATCCCGTTGTTTCGAGCCGGAATACAAGTTTTCGCGCAGTTCTGGGAGAAAAAGCTTCCACCTTTCTCTCGTCTACTCTTCGACGACTTGTAAAATCGATGCTCGTGAATCTTGCTAGTTTCAACCTAAAACGATGTATCCCGTTGTTTTGAGCAGGAATGCAAGTTTTCGCGCAGTTCTGAGAGAAAACGTTTCCACCTTTCTCTCGTCTACTCTTCGACGACTTGTAAAATAGATGCTCGTGAATCTTGCTAGTTTCGATCTAAAACGATGTATCCCGTTGTTTTGAGCCAGAATACAAGTTTTCGCGCAGTTCTGAGAGAAAAAGTTTCCACCTTTCTCTCGTCTACTCTTCGACGACTTGTAAAATCGATGCTCGAGAATCTTGCTAGTTTCGATCTAAAACGATGTATCCCGTTGTTTTGAGCCGAAATACAAGTTTTCGCGCAGTTCTGATAGAAAAAGTTTCCACCTTTCTCTCGTCTACTCTTCGACGACTTGTAAAATCGATGCTCGTGAATTTTGCTAGTTTCGGTCTAAAACAATGTATCCAGTTGTTTTGAGCCGGAATAAAAGTTTTCGCGCAGTTCTGAGATAAAAAGTTTTCAGCTCTCTTTCGTCTGCTCTTCGACGACTTGTAAAATCGATGCTCGTGAATCTTGCTATTATCGATCTAAAACGATGTATCCCGTTGTTTTGAGCCGGAATACACGTTTTCGCGCAGTTCTGAGAGAAAACGTTTCCACCTTTCTCTCGTCTACTCTTCGACGACTTGTAAAATCGATGCTCGGGAATCTTGATAGTTTCGATCTAAAACGATGTATCCCGTTGTTTTGAGCCGGAATACAAGTTTTCGCGCAGGTCTGAGAGAAAAAGTTTCCACCTTTCTCTCGTGTACTCTTCGACGACTTGTAAAATCGATGCTCGAGAATCTTGCTAGTTTCGATCTAAAACGATGTATCCTGTTGTTTTGGGCCGGATTAAAAGTTTTCGCGCAGTTCTGAGAGAAAAAGATTTCAGCTCTCTCTCGTCTACTCTTCGACGACTTGTAAAATCGATGCTCGTGAATCTTGCTAGTTTCAATCTAAATCGATTTATCCCGTTGTTTTGAGCCGGAATACAAGTTTTCGCGTAGTTCTGAGAGAAAAAGTTTCCAGCTTTCTCTCGTCTACTCTTCGACGACTTTACTGTAAAATCGATGCTCGAGAATCTTGCTAGTTTCGATCTAAAACGATGTATCCCGTTGTTTTGAGCCGGAATACAAGTTTTCGCGCAGTTCTGAGAGATAACGTTTCCACCTTTCTCTCGTCTACTCTCCGACGACTTGTAAAATCGATGCTCGAGAATCTTGCTAGTTTCGATCTAAAACGATGTATTCCGTTGTTTTGAGCCGGAATACAAGTTTTCGCGCAGTTCTGAGAGTAAACGTTTACACCTTTATCTCGGCTACTCTTCGACGACTTGTAAAACCGATGCTCGTGAATCTTGCTAGTTTCGTTCTAAAACGATGTATCCCGTTGTCTTGAGCCGGAATACAAGTTTTCGCGCAGTTCTGAGAGAAAAAGTTTACACCTTTCTCTCGTCTACTCTTCGACGACTTGTAAAATCGATGCTCGTGAATTTTGCTAGTATCGATGTAAAACGATGTATCCCGTTGTTGTGAGCCTTAATACAAGTTTTCGCGCAGTTCTGAGAGAAAAAGTTTACACCTTTCTCTCGTCTACTCTTCGACGACTTGTAAAATCCATGCTCGTGAATCTTGCTAGGTTCGATCTAAAACGATGTATTCCGTTGTTTTGAGCCGGAATACAAGTTTTCGCGCAGTTCTGAGAGAAAAAGTTTACACCTTTCTCTCGTCTACTCTTCGACGACTTGTAAAATCGATGCTCGTGAATCTTGCTAGTTTCGATCTAAATCAATGTATCCCGTTGTTCTGAGCCGGAATACAAGTTTTCGCGCAGTTCTGAGAGAAAAAAGTTTCCACCTTTCTCTCGTCTACACTTCCACGACTTGTAAAATCGATGCTCGTTAATCTTGCTAGTTTCGATCTAAAACGATGTATCCCATTGTTTTGAGCCGGAATACAAGTTTTTGCGCAGTTCTGAGAAAAAAAGTTTTCAGCTCTCTCTCGTCTACTCTTCGACGACTTGTAAAATTGATGCTCGTGAATCTTGCTAGTTTCTATCTAAAACAATGTATCCCGTTGTTCTGAGCCAGAATACAAGTTTTCGCGCAGTTCTGAGATAAAAAGTTTTCAGCTCTCTCTCGTCTACTCTTCGACGACTTGTAAAATCGATGCTCGAGAATCTTGCTAGTTTCAATCTAAAACGATGTATCCCGTTGTTTTGAGCCGGAATACAAGTTTTCGCGCAGTTCTGAGAAAAAAAGTTTACACCTTACTCTCGTCTACTCTTCGACGACTTGTAAAATCGATGCTCGGGAATCTTGCTAGTTTCGATCTAAAACGATGTATCTCGTTGTTTTGAGCCGGAATACAAGTTTTCGCGCAGTTCTGAGAGAAAAAGTTTCCACCTTTCTCTCGTTTACTCTTCGACGACTTGTAAAATCGATGTTCGAGAATCTTGCTAGTTTCGATCTAAAACGATGTATCCCGTTGTTTTGGGCCGGATTAAAAGTTTTCGCGCAGTTCTGAGAGAAAAAGTTTTCAGCTCTCTCTCGTCTACTCTTCGACGACTTGTAAAATCGATGCTCGTGAGTCTTGCTAGTTTCGATCTAAAACGATGTATCCCGTTGTTTTGAGCCGGAATACAAGTTTTCGCGCAGTTCTGAGAGAAAAAGTTTTCAGCTCTCTCTCGTCTACTCTTCGACGACTTGTAAAATTAATGGTCGTGAATCTTGCTAGTTTCGATCTAAAACAATGTATCCCGTTTTTCTGAGCCGGAATACAAGTTTTCGCGCAGTTCTGAGATAAAAAGTTTTCAGCTCTCTCTCGTCTACTCTTCGACGACTTGTAAAATCGAGGCTCGTGAATCTAGCTAGTTTCGATCTAAAACGATGTATCCCGTTGTTTTGAGCCGGAATACAAGTTTTCGCGCACGTCTGAGAGAAAAAGTTTCCACCTTTCTCTCGTCTACTCTTCGACGACTTGTAAAATTGATGCTCGAGAATCTTGCTAGTTTCGATCTAAAACGATGTATCCCGTTGTTTTGAGCCGGATTAAAAGTTTTCGCGCAGTTCTGAGAGAAAAAGTTTTCAGCTCTCTCTCGTCTACTCTTCGACGACTTGTAAAATTGATGCTCGTGAATCTTGCTAGTTTCGATCTAAAACAATGTATCCCGTTGTTCTGAGCCAGAATACAAGTTTTCGCGCAGTTCTGAGATAAAACGTTTTCAGCTCTCTCTCGTCTACTCTTCGACGACTTTTAAAATCGATGCTCGAGAATCTTGCTTGTTTCGATCTAAAACGATGTATTCCGTTGTTTTGACCCGGAATACAAGTTTTCGCGCAGTTCTGAGAAAAAAAGTTTACACCTTACTCTCGTCTACTCTTCGACGACTTGTAAAATCGATGCTCGAGAATCTTGCTAGTTTCGATCTAAAACGATGTATCTCGTTGTTTTGAGCCGGAATACAAGTTTTCGCGCAGTTCTGAGAGAAAAAGTTTCCACCTTTCTCTCGTCTACTCTTCGACGACTTGTAAAATCGATGCTCGTGAATCTTGCTAAATTTGATCTAAAACGATGTATCCCGTTGTTTTGAGCCGGATTAAAAGTTTTCGCGCAGTTCTGAGATAAAAAGTTTTCAGCTCTCTCTCGTCTACTCTTCGACGACTTGTAAAATCGATGCTCGTGAATCTTGCTAGTTTCGATCTAAAACGATCTATCCCGTTGTTTTGAGCCGGAAAACAAGTTTTCGCGCAGTTCTGAGAGAAAAAGTTTCCACCTTTCTCTCGTCTACTCTTCGACGATTTGTAAAAGTGATGCTCGTGAATTTTGCTAGTTTCGATCTAAAACGATGTATCCCCTTGTTTTGAGCCGGAATACAAGTTTTCGCGCAGTTCTGAGAGAAAAAGTTTCCACCTTTCTCCCGTCTACTCTTCGATGACTTGTAAAATCGATGCTCGTGAATCTTGCTAGTTTCGATCTAAAACGATGTATCTCGTTGTTTTGAGCCGGAATACAAGTTTTCGGGCAGTTCTGGGAGAAAAAGTTTACACCTTTCTCTGGTCTACTCTAAGACGACTTGCAAAATTGATGCTAGTGAATCTTGCTAGTTTCATTCTAAAACGATTTATCTCGTTGTTTTGAGCCGGAGTACAAGTTTTCGCCCAGTTCTGAGAGAAAAAGTTTACACCTTTCTCTACTCTATTCTTCGACGACTTGTAAAATCGATGCTCGTGAATCTTGCTACTTTCGACCTAAAACAATGTATGCCGTTGTTCTGAGCCGGAATACAAGTTTTCGCGCAGTTCTGAGATAAAAAGTTTTCAGCTCTCTCTCGTCTACTCTTCGACGACTTGTAAAACGATGCACGTGAATCTTGAAAGTTTCGATCTAAAACAATGTATCCCGTTGTTCGGAGCCGGAATACAAGTTTTGCGCAGTTCTGAGAGAAAAAAGTTTCCACCTTTCTCTCGTCTACACTTCGACGACTTGTAAAATCGATGCTCGTGAATCTTGCTAGTTTCGATCTAAAACGATGTATCCCGTTGTTTTGAGCCGGAATACAAGTTTTCGCGCAGTTCTGAGAGAAAAAGTTTACACCTTTCTCTCGTCTACTCTTCGACGACTTGTAAAATGGATGCTCGTGAATCTTGCTAGTTTCGATCTAAATCAATGTATCCCGTTGTTTTGAGCCGGAATACAAGTTTTCGCGCAGTTCTGAGAGAAAAAGTTTACACCTTTCTCTCGTCTACTCTTCGACGACTTGTAAAATCGATGCTCATGAATCTTGCTAGTTTCGATCTAAAACGATGTATCCCGTTGTTTTGAGCCGCAATACAAGTTTTCGCGCAGTTCTGAGAGAAAAAGTTTACACCTTTCTCTCGTCTATTCTTCGACGACTTGTAAAATCGATGCTCGTGAATCTTGCTAATATCGATCTAAAACAATGTATCCCGTTGTTCTGAGCCGGAATACAAGTTTTCGCGCAGTTCTGAGAGAAAAGTTTCCACCTTTCTCTCGTCTACACTTCGACGAATTGTGAAATCGATGCTCGTGAATCTTGCTAGTTTCGATCTAAAACGATGTATCCCGTTGTTTTGAGCCGGAATACAAGTTTTCGCGCAGTTCTGATAGAAAAAGTTTCCACCTTTCTCTCGTCTACTCTTCGACGACTTGTAAAGTCGATGCTCGTGAATTTTGCTAGTTTCGATCTAAAACAATGTATCCCGTTGTTTTGAGCTGGATTAAATGTTTTCGCGCAGTTCTGAGATAAAAAGTTTCCACCTTTCTCTCGTCTACTCTTCGACGACTTGTAAAATCGATGCTCGTGAATCTTGCTATTATCGATCTAAAACAATGTATCCCGTTGTTCTGAGCCGAAATACAAGTTTTCGCGCAGTTCTGAGAGAGAAAAGTTTCCACCTTTCTCTCGTCTACTCTTCGACGACTTGTAAAATCGATGCTCGGGAATCTTGATAGTTTCGATCTAAAACGATGTATCCCGTTGTTTTGAGCCGGAATACAAGTTTTCGCGCAGGTCTGAGAGAAAAAGTTTCCACCTTTCTCTCGTGCACTCTTCGACGACTTGTAAAATCGATGCTCGAGAATCTTGCTAGTTTCGATCTAAAACGATGTATCCCGTTGTTTTGGGCCGGATTAAAAGTTTTCGCGCAGTTCTGAGAGAAAAAGATTTCAGCTCTCTCTCGTCTACTCTTCGACGACTTGTAAAATCGATGCTCGTGAATCTTGCTAGTTTCGATCTAAATCGATTTATCCCGTTGTTTTGAGCCGGAATACAAGTTTTCGCGCAGTTCTGAGAGAAAAAGTTTCCAGCTTTCTCTCGTCTACTCTTCGACGACTTTACTGTAAAATCGATGCTCGAGAATCTTGCTAGTTTCGATCTAAAACGATGAATCCCGTTGTTTTGAGCCGGAATACAAGTTTTCGCGCAGTTCTGAGAGATAACGTTTCCACCTTTCTCTCGTCTACTCTTCGACGACTTGTAAAACCGATGCTCGTGAATCTTGCTAGTTTCGTTCTAAAACGATGTATCCCGTTGTCTGGAGCCGGAATACAAGTTTTCGCGCAGTTCTGAGAGAAAAAGTTTACACCTTTCTCTCGTCTACTCTTCGACGACTTGTAAAATCGATGCTCGTGAATTTTGCTAGTATCGATGTAAAACGATGTATCCCGTTGTTGTGAGCCTTAATACAAGTTTTCGCGCAGTTCTGAGAGAAAAAGTTTACACCTTTCTCTCGTCTACTCTTCGACGACTTGTAAAATCCATGCTCGTGAATCTTGCTAGGTTCGATCTAAAACGATGTATTCCGTTGTTTTGAGCCGGAATACAAGTTTTCGCGCAGTTCTGAGAGAAAAAGTTTACACCTTTCTCTCGTCTACTCTTCGACGACTTGTAAAATCGATGCTCGTGAATCTTGCTAGTTTCGATCTAAATCAATGTATCCCGTTGTTCTGAGCCGGAATACAAGTTTTCGCGCAGTTCTGAGAGAAAAAAAGTTTCCACCTTTCTCTCGTCTACACTTCCACGACATGTAAAATCGATGCTCGTGAATCTTGCTAGTTTCGATCTAAAACGATGTATCCCATTGTTTTGAGCCGGAATACAAGTTTTTGCGCAGTTCTGAGAGAAAACGTTTTCAGCTCTCTCTCGTCTACTCTTCGGCGACTTGTAAAATTGATGCTCGTGAATCTTGCTAGTTTCTATCTAAAACAATATATCCCGTTGTTCTGAGCCAGAATACAAGTTTTCGCGCAGTTCTGAGATAAAAAGTTTTCAGCTCTCTCTCGTCTACTCTTCGACGACTTGTAAAATCGATGCTCGAGAATCTTGCTAGTTTCGATCTAAAAGGATGTATCCCGTTGTTTTGAGCCGGAATACAAGTTTTCGCGCAGTTCTGAGATAAAAAGTTTTCAGCACTCTCGTCTACTCTTCGACGACTTGTAAAATCGATGCTCGTGAATCTTGCTAGTTTCGATCTAAAACGACGTATCCCGTTGTTTTGAGCCGGAATACGAGTTTTCGCGCAGTTCTGAGAGAAAAAGTTTCCACCTTTCTCTCCTCTACTCTTCGACGACTTGTAAAATCGATGCTCGTGAATCTTGCTAGTTTCGAAATAAAACGATGTATCCCGTTGTTTTGAGCCGGAATACAAGTTTTCGCGCAGTTCTGAGAGAAAAAGTTTCCACCTTTCTCTCGTCTAAACTTCGACGACTTGTAATATCGATGCTCGTGAATCTTGCTAGTTTCGATCGAAAACTATGTATCCCGTTGTTTTGAGCCAGGATACAAGTTTTCGCGCAGTTCTGAGTGAAAAAGTTTCCACCTTTCTCTCGTCTACTCTTCGACGATTTGTAAAATCGATGCTCATGAATCTTGCTAGTTTCGATCTAAAACGATGTATCCCGTTGTTTTGAGCCGGAATACAAGTTTTCGCGCAGTTATGAGAGAAAAAGTTTCCACCTTTCTCTCGTCTACTCTTCGACGACTTGTAAAATCGATGCTCGTGAATCTTGCTAGTTTCGATCTAAAACGATGTATCCCTTTGTTTTGAGCCGGAATACAAGTTTTCGCGCAGATCTGAGAGAAAATGTGTCCACCTTTCTCTCGTGTACTCTTCGACGACTTGTAAAATCGATGCTCGAGAATCTTGCTAGTTTCGATCTAAAACGATGTATCCCGTTGTTTTGAGCCGGAATACAAGTTTTTGCGCAGTTCTGAGATAAAAAGTTTTCAGCTCTCTCTCGTCTACTCTTCGACGACTTGTAAAATCGATGCTCGTGAATCTTGCTAGTTTCGATTTAAAACGATGTATCCCGTTGTTTTGAGCCGGAATACAAGTTTTCGCGCAGTTATGAGAGAAAAAGTTTCCACCTTTCTCTCGTCTACTCTTCGACGACTTGTAAAATCGATGCTCGTGAATCTTGCTAGTTTCGATCTAAAACGATGTATCCCGTTGTTTTGAGCCGGAGTACAAGTTTTCGCGCAGCCGACTGCAGCCGACTGTTCGCAGCTCACGCATTGTTGTTTCATTTTCATAGGCTCTGATAATTTCGAGAAGCAAGCGACCAAGCGACGACACGAAGATTGTGGCGCTCCAAGCTGATAGCTGGTCATCGGACCACCTGCCGAGCTGCCTCGTGGCTACAGCCTGATCGCCTTCCATCGCGCAGGCGATCTGCGCCCCTACCCAGGCAGAAGCGGCTGACATCGCACGCAGCGCCCTCCACTCAGTCGCCTACAAAAAGGATCGTCCACAAGCACCGAACGGGATTTGCAGCCGACTGTTCGCAGCTCACGCATTGTTGTTTCATTTTCATAGGTGAGTGGGTTGTGACAACAGCTTCTTCAACTTCGGTACTGTTTAGGCTGCAAATCCCGAGTGTCGTTTGATTCACCATGGGCATTGATCTGTGTACTTACCGTGCGCGGATAGGCCGCTTTGTAGCGCATGGCCATTTTGCCAGTGGTTGTTCGCCAATATGGCTTAGGCCTGCCTTGGCTACTAGTTGCTGGCGCATGGGTGGACGCTGTTCCTTGGTCTTGTTTTGTATTGCTCATTTGATACTCTGCGCTGGCGACGTAGAGACCAACCCAGGCCCGGATAAGGTGGACCAAGTTCTCGCGCTTCTTAAAGAGTTAACGTTGTCAAATGAAAAATTTCAGAAAGACGCTTCAAACAAACTAAAGGATATTCAAACGAGCGTCACTGACATCAAAAGGCGACTCAGTGGTGTCGAAGAGCGACTAAAAGCAGTTGATAACCTGTGTCATGACGTCACCACCGTTAACTCAGTCGTTCAGGAATCGCAAGAGCAGCTGAAGACCATAGAAACTAAACAGTTGGAGCAGGCCAATCTGGTTGTTGATGACCTAAATAACCGTATGCGCAGAAATAACCTAATATTTAAGGGAATCCCGGAAGAACCAAAAGAAACATGGGTTGACACTGAACGCATCATCAACCAGTTCGTGTTAACTAAGCTAGGCTTCAATGCAGGCGAAATAGAGCGAGCCCACAGAATAGGTCGACCTAAAACAGGTCACATCCGACCAATTGTCGTGAAATGTCTGAATTTTAAAGACAAGAGCATCATTTTAAGAAATGCTTCCAAATTGAAGGACCTGCAGAAGCCACGCGTGTGGATTGAAGAAGATTTCTCGGCCCGTATACAGCTCATCAGGAAAAAACTCAGAGATTTCGCTCGCGAAGCACGTAAGCCTAACGAAAAATATACTGTGGTCTACGATAAACTCCTTCTTGGAAGCAAATGTTACACCCTTGATTCATCACAAAACAACGTAACCTGTCTTTCAACGCGCAATGAAGCAGAAGTATGTCGCCTGAGTGCGCAACCTACTGTTGGCGCACGAGGGGACGAAACAAACCAGAATGATTGACACAGTCATGCTAATCAAGGTGATTCCTTGTCACTCCTGTTGTGCAACTTTCGGAGCATGTTTCACAAACAAGACCAGCTATGTGCATTTATTGAGGCTTGTTCTGTAGATATTGTTCTTGGGACAGAAACTTGGCTTACACCCGATATTGGGGACAACGAGCTGTCGCTCTCTAGAAATTTTACTATATTTAGAAATGATAGGGTGGGCGCACGGGGAGGCGGTGTTGTAGTTGCCGTGCAATCTAATCTATGTGCTCGCGTTGTTGACACACAGTCAAATATTGAAATTTTGTGGATTTCACTTCAGGTCTGTCCCTCTGTGACTTGCGCAGTCGGAGTCTGTTACCGTCCGCCTGATGCTACTTCTGAATTCATCGAGAGTCTTAATCATTCCCTAACTTTAATCCAAGACAAGTATCCAACTTCACCTATAATACTTGCTGGCGATTTTAACTACCCCACAATAAATTGGCAGAGGTGTACGCCCCTAGGTTGCGCAAAGAAGAGCGAATGCAAGGAATTTCTCGATGTTCTTTGTTCATTTGATCTGCATCAAATAGTTTGCAAACCAACACGTGGAAAAGCTATTCTAGATCTAGTCCTCACAACCAATCCGGAAAATATGCTTGTTCACGTCCTTGAATGTATTAGCGACCACAACGTAGTACACTGTGAATACCAATTACAAAGTAGTAAACCAGAAAAGGCAACGAAATCAATTTACGATTACTCCCGTGCAAATATCGACGCGATTCTTACAGAGCTGTCATATTTTTCTGTGTGGTTCTTGGAAACCATGGCTTATCGCAATACAAATGATAACTGGCTCGCTATCCGAAGGAAGCTTATTGAACTGAAACAAAAACACGTTCCCAAAATTAGAATAACGTCATCAACACAGAGCACATGGTTCACGTCCCAAGTGAAGAGAGCAATAAATAAAAAGAAACGCCTTTACTCTAAAGCTAAGTTGTCCCACTCAGATGGTGATTGGCAGCGATACCAAGAACAATCAAATAAATGTAAAGCTGAAATTGAAGCATCTAAAGACAAGTTTTTTAACGGTGACATCGTCAGCATGATAATGAACAATCCGAAAAAGTTTTGGAAAGTAATTAACCCTAAACACTCTTCTCAATCCACTATACCAATCGTTAATAACGGTGTGCTACTCTCACCATCTGAAGCTGCGACTGAATTAAACTCATTTTTCAGCTCTGTATTCACAAACGAAAATCCAATTCGACCTGACCTTACGTTTCCTTCAATTGACTCATCTATGAATGATCTCATAATTACACCAGAGGGAATAGAATCGGCCATCGATCGACTTTCTAATAACTCAGCGCCAGGTCCAGACGGCATCTGCACAAAGATGCTTAAAATTACTAAACCTATATTATCTCCCGTATTAGCCACCCTTTTCCAGCAATCAATAGATACAGGAATCGTACCAGATGACTGGAAGGTCGGTCGTATCACTCCCATTTACAAATCAGGTGACCGTTCAGTGCCCTCAAACTATAGACCTATATCCTTAACTAGTATTCCATGTAAATTACTTGAGCATATCATATCTTCCGCAGTTATGAAATATTTATCTGAACATAACTTCTTTTCTAACAATCAACATGGATTTCAGAAAGGACGCTCTTGTGAAACACAGCTTTTTGAACTTATAACTGATCTTCATCAAGCTGTTCACGATTCCATAATAATCGATGCCATATTTATTGACTTCAAGAAAGCATTCGATAAAGTTCCCCATTCTCGCTTAATGACGAAACTTTGCCGGCTTAACATACATGAAAAAATTGTTAATTGGATCTCAAGTTTTTTAACCGATCGCTACCAATTTGTTTCCGTAAATGATCACTTTTCCGCTTTAGCACAAGTTAAATCTGGCGTTCCCCAGGGATCCGTACTTGGCCCAATCTTGTTCTTAATTTACATTAATGACATCAGTAACAACCTGACCTCAACAGTTCGATTGTTTGCAGATGACTGCGTGCTTTACAGACAAATTATTACCTCTGAAGACGCTAATATTTTACAGGCCGACCTAAACAAAATTTCACTTTGGTGCGAGCAATGGCAAATGGAAATTAATGTTTCTAAAACAAAAACTATGACATTTACCAGAGCCAGTAACGTTCACTTAAGTTCATATTTTATGAACAGCATATGCATAGAGAATGTGTATACATTAAAATATTTGGGAGTCCATTTAACTTCTAACCTTACATGGAATGATCACATTGATGAAATAATTTCGAAAGCAAATAAAACACTTGGTTTCATTAGGCGAAATTTATATTTAGCAAATCAGTCAACTAAATTATTAGCTTACACAGCTCTAGTTCGCTCAAAGATTGAATACGCTTCCATAATATGGAATCCAAATCAGACTTACCTAATAAACAAGCTGGAATCTTTACAAAATAAAGCAGCACGCTTCATCACTAAAACATACTCTAGAACATCCAGCATCACGGCTATCAAAAAGTCCCTCCAATTACCGTCTCTAGAAACACGACGACTGTTAGCACTACTTTCCCACTTCCACAGATTGTATCATGCCCCGTCATCCTTTACAGCATCCCATATCAAACCCCCACAAAAAATTTTCCCCCGCATCGACCATCCCTTCAAAGTGCGTCCCATGTTTGCGCGTACGAATCTCCTGCGACAATCACCGCTCTTTCTAGCTATTCATCACTGGAATAAGCTGCCAAAAGAAATTGCTTCTATACGTGATCACGACTCATTTGTAAGTAATTTGAAACGCAGTTTTACGCATGTTGGGTAAAAGCAGAATTTTATGCCTTTGACGCATTGTAAGTGTATCTACATGCTTTGTACGGAGTGTTGTTGTTGTTCTTTTTTTTGTATGCATGTATGCAATTCTCTCTCCTTTTTTTCTTTTTATATTTTCTTGTTGTATTCGGTGATCCTTACCGCGATGTTCTATATTGCCTTGCCCCCCCCCCTAATTGTGTTTGCAATATCCTGTTGTTAACCCCCCCTATGTAATGCCCATAAGGGCCTTTAGGGTATCTGAATAAAAAAAAAAAAGTTTCCACCTTTCTCTCGTCTACTCTTCGACGACTTGTAAAATCGATGCTCCTGAATCTTGCTAGTTTCGATCTAAAACGATGTATCCCGTTGTTTTGAGCCGGAATAAAAGTTTTCGTGCAGTTCTGAGAGAAAAAGTTTCCACCTTTCTCTCGTCTACTCTTCGACGACTTGTAAAATCGATGCTCGTGAATCTTGCTAGTTTCGATCTAAAACGATGTATACCGTTGTTTTGAGCCGGAGTACAAGTTTTCGCGCAGTTCTGAGAGAAAAAGTTTCCAAGTTTCTCTCGTCTACTCTTCGACGTCTTGTAAAATCGATGCCCCTGAATCTTGCTAGTTTCGATCCAAAACGATGTATCCCATTGTTTTGAGCCGGAATACAAGTTTTCGCGCAGTTCTGAGAGAACAAGTTTCCACCTTTCTCTCGTCTACTCTTCGATGACTTGTAAAATCGATGCTCGAGAATCTTGCTAGTTTCGATCTAAACTATGTATCCCGTTGTTTTGAGCCGGAATACAAGTTTTCGCGCAGTTCTGAGAGAAAAAGTTTCCACCTTTCTATCGTCTACTCTTCGACGACTTGTAAAATCGATGCTCGAGAATCTTGCTAGTTTCGATCTAAACTATGTATCCCGTTGTTTTGAGCCGGAATACAAGTTTTCGCGCAGTTCTCAGAGAAAAAGTTTCCACCTTTCTCTCGTCTACTCTTCGACGACTTGTAAAATCGATGCTCGTGAATCTTGCTAGTTTCGATCTAAAACGATGTATCCCGTTGTTTTGAGCCGGAATACAAGTTTTCGCGCAGTTATGAGAGAAAAAGTTTCCACCTTTCTCTCGTCTACTCTTCCACGACTTGTAAAATCGATGCTCGTGAATCTTGCTAGTTTCGATCTAAAACGATGTATCCCTTTGTTTTGAGCCGGAATACAAGTTTTCGCGCAGATCTGAGAGAAAAAGTTTCCACCTTTCTCTCGTGTACTCTTCGACGACTTGTAAAATCGATGCTCGAGAATCTTGCTAGTTTCGATCTAAAACGATGTATCCCGTTGTTTTGAGCCGGAATACAAGTTTTCGCGCAGTTCTGAGATAAAAAGTTTTCAGCACTCTCGTCTACTCTTCGACGACTTGTAAAATTGATGCTCGTGAATCTTGCTAGTTTCGATCTAAAACGATGTATCCCGTTGTTTTGCCGGAATACGTGTTTTCGCGCAGTTCTGAGAGAAAAAGTTTCCACCTTTCTCTCCTCTACTCTTCGACGACTTGTAAAATCGATGCTCGTGAATCTTGCTAGTTTCGATCTAAAACGATGTATCCCGTTGTTTTGAGCCGGAATACAAGTTTTCGCGCAGTTCTGAGAGAAACAGTTTCCACCTTTCTCTCGTCTAAACTTCGACGACTTGTAATATCGATGCTCGTGAATCTTGCTAGTTTCGATCTAAAACTATGTATCCCGTTGTTTTGAGCCAGGATACAAGTTTTCGCGCAGTTCTGAGAGGAAAAGTTTCCACCTTTCTCTCGTCTACTCTTCGACGATTTGTAAAATCGATGCTCGTGAATCTTGCTAGTTTCGATCTAAAACGATGTATCCCGTTGTTTTGAGCCGGAACACAAGTTTTCGCGCAGTTATGAGAGAAAAAGTTTCCACCTTTCTCTCGTCTACTCTTCGACGACTTGTAAAATCGATGCTCGTGAATCTTGCTAGTTTCGATCTAAAACGATGTATCCCTTTGTTTTGAGCCGGAATACAAGTTTTCGCGCAGATCTGAGAGAAAATGTGTCCACCTTTCTCTCGTGTACTCTTCGACGACTTGTAAAATCGATGCTCGAGAATCTTGCTAGTTTCGATCTAAAACGATGTATCCCGTTGTTTTGAGCCGGAATACAAGTTTTCGCGCAGTTCTGAGATAAAAAGTTTTCAGCACTCTCGTCTACTCTTCGACGACTTGTAAAATCGATGCTCGTGAATCTTGCTAGTTTCGATCTAAAACGATGTATCCCGTTGTTTTGAGCCGGAATACGGGTTTTCGCGCAGTTCTGAGAGAAAAAGTTTCCACCTTTCTCTCGTCTACTCTTCGACGACTTGTAAAATCGATGCTCGTGAATCTTGCTAGTTTCGATCTAAAACGATGTATCCCTTTGTTTTGAGCCGGAATACAAGTTTTCGCGCAGATCTGAGAGAGAATGTGTCCACCTTTCTCTCGTGTACTCTTCGACGACTTGTAAAATCGATGCTCGAGAATCTTGCTAGTTTCGATCTAAAACGATGTATCCCGTTGTTTTGAGCCGGAATACAAGTTTTTGCGCAGTTCTGAGATAAAAAGTTTTCAGCTCTCTCTCGTCTACTCTTCGACGACTTGTAAAATCGATGCTCGTGAATCTTGCTAGTTTCGATTTAAAACGATGTATCCCGTTGTTTTGAGCCGGAATACAAGTTTTCGCGCAGTTATGAGAGAAAAAGTTTCCACCTTTCTCTCGTCTACTCTTCGACGACTTGTAAAATCGATGCTCGTGAATCTTGCTAGTTTCGATCTAAAACGATGTATCCCGTTGTTTTGAGCCGGAGTACAAGTTTTCGCGCAGTTCTGAGAGAAAAAGTTTCCACCTTTCTCTCGTCTACTCTTCGACGACTTGTAAAATCGATGCTCGTGAATCTTGCTAGTTTCGATCTAAAACGATGTATACCGTTGTTTTGAGCCGGAGTACAAGTTTTCGCGCAGTTCTGAGAGAAAAAGTTTCCAAGTTTCTCTCGTCTACTCTTCGACGTCTTGTAAAATCGATGCCCCTGAATCTTGCTAGTTTCGATCCAAAACGATGTATCCCGTTGTTTTGAGTCGGAATAAAAGTTTTCGTGCAGTTCTGAGAGAAAAAGTTTCCACCTTTCTCTCGTCTACTCTTCGACGACTTGTAAAATCGATGCTCGTGAATCTTGCTAGTTTCGATCTAAAACGATGTATACCGTTGTTTTGAGCCGGAGTACAAGTTTTCGCGCAGTTCTGAGAGAAAAAGTTTCCAAGTTTCTCTCGTCTACTCTTCGACGTCTTGTAAAATCGATGCTCCTGAATCTTGCTAGTTTCGATCTAAAACGATGTATCCCGTTGTTTTGAGTCGGAATAAAAGTTTTCGTGCAGTTCTGAGAGAAAAAGTTTCCACCTTTCTCTCGTCTACTCTTCGACGACTTGTAAAATCGATGCTCGTGAATCTTGCTAGTTTCGATCTAAAACGATGTATACCGTTGTTTTGAGCCGGAGTACAAGTTTTCGCGCAGTTCTGAGAGAAAAAGTTTCCAAGTTTCTCTCGTCTACTCTTCGACGTCTTGTAAAATCGATGCCCCTGAATCTTGCTAGTTTCGATCCAAAACGATGTATCCCATTGTTTTGAGCCGGAATACAAGTTTTCGCGCAGTTCTGAAAGAACAAGTTTCCACCTTTCTCTCGTCTACTCTTCGACGACTTGTAAAATCGATGCTCGAGAATCTTGCTAGTTTCGATCTAAACTATGTATCCCCTTGTTTTGAGCCGGAATACAAGTTTTCGCGCAGTTCTGAGAGAAAAAGTTTCCACCTTTCTATCGTCTACTCTTCGACGACTTGTAAAATCGATGCTCGAGAATCTTGCTAGTTTCGATGTAAACTATGTATCCCGTTGTTTTGAGCCGGAATACAAGTTTTCGCGCAGTTCTCAGAGAAAAAGTTTCCACCTTTCTCTCGTCTACTCTTCCACGACTTGTAAAATCGATGCTCGTGAATCTTGCTAGTTTCGATCTAAAACGATGTATCCCTTTGTTTTGAGCCGGAATACAAGTATTCGCGCAGATCTGAGAGAAAAAGTTTCCACCTTTCTCTCGTGTACTCTTCGACGACTTGTAAAATCGATGCTCGAGAATCTTGCTAGTTTCGATCTAAAAGGATGTATCCCGTTGTTTTGAGCCGGAATACAAGTTTTCGCGCAGTTCTGAGATAAAAAGTTTTCTGCACTCTCGTCTACTCTTCGACGACTTGTAAAATCGATGCTCGTGAATCTTGCTTGTTTCGATCTAAAACGATGTATCCCGTTGTTTTGAGCCGGAATACGAGTTTTCGCGCAGTTCTGAGAGAAAAAGTTTCCACCTTTCTCTCCTCTACTCTTCGACGACTTGTAAAATCGATGCTCGTGAATCTTGCTAGTTTCGATCTAAAACGATGTATCCCGTTGTTTTGAGCCGGAATACAAGTTTTCGCGCAGTTCTGAGAGAAAAAGTTTCCACCTTTCTCTCGTCTAAACTTCGACGACTTGTAATATCGATGCTCGTGAATCTTGCTAGTTTCGATCTAAAACTATGTATCCCGTTGTTTTGAGCCAGGATACAAGTTTTCGCGCAGTTCTGAGAGAAAAAGTTTCCACCTTTCTCTCGTCTACTCTTCGACGATTTGTAAAATCGATGCTCGTGAATCTTGCTAGTTTCGATCTAAAACGATGTATCCCGTTGTTTTGAGCCGGAATACAAGTTTTCGCGCAGTTATGAGAGAAAAAGTTTCCACCTTTCTCTCGTCTACTCTTCGACGACTTGTAAAATCGATGCTCGTGAATCTTGCTAGTTTCGATCTAAAACGATGTATCCCTTTGTTTTGAGCCGGAATACAAGTTTTCGCGCAGATCTGAGAGAAAATGTGTCCACCTTTCTCTCGTGTACTCTTCGACGACTTGTAAAATCGATGCTCGAGAATCTTGCTAGTTTCGATCTAAAACGATGTATCCCGTTGTTTTGAGCCGGAATACAAGTTTTCGCGCAGTTCTGAGATAAAAAGTTTTCAGCACTCTCGTCTACTCTTCGACGACTTGTAAAATCGATGCTCGTGAATCTTGCTAGTTTCGATCTAAAACGATGTATCCCGTTGTTTTGAGCCGGAATACGAGTTTTCGCGCAGTTCTGAGAGAAAAAGTTTCCACCTTTCTCTCCTCTACTCTTCGAGGACTTGTAAAATCGATGCTCGTGAATCTTGCTAGTTTCGATCTAAAACGATGTATCCCGTTGTTTTGAGCCGGAATACAAGTTTTCGCGCAGTTCTGAGAGAAAAGGTTTCCACCTTTCTCTCGTCTAAACTTCGACGACTTGTAATATCGATGCTCGTGAATCTTGCTAGTTTCGATCTAAAACTATGTATCCCGTTGTTTTGAGCCAGGATACAAGTTTTCGCGCAGTTCTGAGAGAAAAAGTTTCCACCTTTCTCTCGTCTACTCTTCGACGATTTGTAAAATCGATGCTCGTGAATCTTGCTAGTTTCGATCTAAAACGATGTATCCCGTTGTTTTGAGCCGGAATACAAGTTTTCGCGCAGTTATGAGAGAAAAAGTTTCCACCTTTCTCTCGTCTACTCTTCGACGACTTGTAAAATCGATGCTCGTGAATCTTGCTAGTTTCGATCTAAAACGATGTATCCCTTTGTTTTGAGCCGGAATACAAGTTTTCGCGCAGATCTGAGAGAAAATGTGTCCACCTTTCTCTCGTGTACTCTTCGACGACTTGTAAAATCGATGCTCGAGAATCTTGCTAGTTTCGATCTAAAACGATGTATCCCGTTGTTTTGAGCCGGAATACAAGTTTTTGCGCAGTTCTGAGATAAAAAGTTTTCAGCTCTCTCTCGTCTACTCTTCGACAACTTGTAAAATCGATGCTCGTGAATCTTGCTAGTTTCGATTTAAAACGATGTATCCCGTTGTTTTGAGCCGGAATACAAGTTTTCGCGCAGTTATGAGAGAAAAAGTTTCCACCTTTCTCTCGTCTACTCTTCGACGACTTGTAAAATCGATGCTCGTGAATCTTGCTAGTTTCGATCTAAAACGATGTATCCCGTTGTTTTGAGCCGGAGTACAAGTTTTCGCGCAGTTCTGAGAGAAAAAGTTTCCACCTTTCTCTCGTCTACTCTTCGACGACTTGTAAAATCGATGCTCCTGAATCTTGCTAGTTTCGATCTAAAACGATGTATCCCGTTGTTTTGAGCCGGAATAAAAGTTTTCGTGCAGTTCTGAGAGAAAAAGTTTCCACCTTTCTCTCGTCTACTCTTCGACGACTTGTAAAATCGATGCTCGTGAATCTTGCTAGTTTCGATCTAAAACGATGTATACCGTTGTTTTGAGCCGGAGTACAAGTTTTAGCGCAGTTCTGAGAGAAAAAGTTTCCAAGTTTCTCTCGTCTACTCTTCGACGTCTTGTAAAATCGATGCCCCTGAATCTTGCTAGTTTCGATCCAAAACGATGTATCCCATTGTTTTGAGCCGGAATACAAGTTTTCGCGCAGTTCTGAGAGAACAAGTTTCCACCTTTCTCTCGTCTACTCTTCGACGACTTGTAAAATCGATGCTCGAGAATCTTGCTAGTTTCGATCTAAACTATGTATCCCGTTGTTTTGAGCCGGAATACAAGTTTTCGCGCAGTTCTGAGAGAAAAAGTTTCCACCTTTCTATCGTCTACTCTTCGACGACTTGTAAAATCGATGCTCGAGAATCTTGCTAGTTTCGATCTAAACTATGTATCCCGTTGTTTTGAGCCGGAATACAAGTTTTCGCGCAGCTCTCAGAGAAAAAGTTTCCACCTTTCTCTCGTCTACTCTTCGACGACTTGTAAAATCGATGCTCGTGAATCTTGCTAGTTTCGATCTAAAACGATGTATCCCGTTGTTTTGAGCCGGAATACAAGTTTTCGCGCAGTTATGAGAGAAAAAGTTTCCACCTTTCTCTCGTCTACTCTTCGACGACTTGTAAAATCGATGCTCGAGAATCTTGCTAGTTTCGATCTAAACTATGTATCCCGTTGTTTTGAGCCGGAATACAAGTTTTCGCGCAGTTCTGAGAGAAAAAGTTTCCACCTTTCTATCGTCTACTCTTCGACGACTTGTAAAATCGATGCTCGAGAATCTTGCTAGTTTCGATGTAAACTATGTATCCCGTTGTTTGAGCCGGAATACAAGTTTTCGCGCAGTTCTCAGAGAAAAAGTTTCCACCTTTCTCTCGTCTACTCTTCCACGACTTGTAAAATCGATGCTCGTGAATCTTGCTAGTTTCGATCTAAAACGATGTATCCCTTTGTTTTGAGCCGGAATACAAGTTTTCGCGCAGATCTGAGAGAAAAAGTTTCCACCTTTCTCTCGTGTACTCTTCGACGACTTGTAAAATCGATGCTCGAGAATCTTGCTAGTTTCGATCTAAAAGGATGTATCCCGTTGTTTTGAGCCGGAATACAAGTTTTCGCGCAGTTCTGAGATAAAAAGTTTTCAGCACTCTCGTCTACTCTTCGACGACTTGTAAAATCGATGCTCGTGAATCTTGCTTGTTTCGATCTAAAACGATGTATCCCGTTGTTTTGAGCCGGAATACGAGTTTTCGCGCAGTTCTGAGGGAAAAAGTTTTCACCTTTCTCTCCTCTACTCTTCGACGACTTGTAAAATCGATGCTCGTGAATCTTGCTAGTTTCGATCTAAAACGATGTATCCCGTTGTTTTGAGCCGGAATACAAGTTTTCGCGCAGTTCTGAGAGAAAAAGTTTCCACCTTTCTCTCGTCTAAACTTCGACGACTTGTAATATCGATGCTCGTGAATCTTGCTAGTTTCGATCTAAAACTATGTATCCCGTTGTTTTGAGCCAGGATACAAGTTTTCGCGCAGTTCTGAGAGAAAAAGTTTCCACCTTTCTCTCGTCTACTCTTCGACGACTTGTAAAATCGATGCTCGAGAATCTTGCTAGTTTCGATCTAAACTATGTATCCCGTTGTTTTGAGCCGGAATACAAGTTTTCGCGCAGTTCTGAGAGAAAAAGTTTCCACCTTTCTATCGTCTACTCTTCGACGACTTGTAAAATCGATGCTCGAGAATCTTGCTAGTTTCGATCTAAACTATGTATCCCGTTGTTTTGAGCCGGAATACAAGTTTTCGCGCAGTTCTGAGAGAAAAAGTTTCCACCTTTCTATCGTCTACTCTTCGACGACTTGTAAAATCGATGCTCGTGAATCTTGCTAGTTTCGATCTAAAACGATGTATCCCGTTGTTTTGAGCCGGAATACAAGTTTTCGCGCAGTTATGAGAGAAAAAGTTTCCACCTTTCTCTCGTCTACTCTTCCACGACTTGTAAAATCGATGCTCGTGAATCTTGCTAGTTTCGATCTAAAACGATGTATCCCTTTGTTTTGAGCCGGAATACAAGTTTTCGCGCAGATCTGAGAGAAAAAGTTTCCACCTTTCTCTCGTGTACTCTTCGACGACTTGTAAAATCGATGCTCGAGAATCTTGCTAGTTTCGATCTAAAAGGATGTATCCCGTTGTTTTGAGCCGGAATACAAGTTTTCGCGCAGTTCTGAGATAAAAAGTTTTCAGCACTCTCGTCTACTCTTCGACGACTTGTAAAATCGATGCTCGTGAATCTTGCTAGTTTCGATCTAAAACGATGTATCCCGTTGTTTTGAGCCGGAATACGAGTTTTCGCGCAGTTCTGAGAGAAAAAGTTTCCACCTTTCTCTCCTCTACTCTTCGACGACTTGTAAAATCGATGCTCGTGAATCTTGCTAGTTTCGATCTAAAACGATGTATCCCGTTGTTTTGAGCCGGAATACAAGTTTTCGCGCAGTTCTGAGAGAAAAAGTTTCCACCTTTCTCTCGTCTAAACTTCGACGACTTGTAATATCGATGCTCGTGAATCTTGCTAGTTTCGATCTAAAACTATGTATCCCGTTGTTTTGAGCCAGGATACAAGTTTTCGCACAGTTCTGAGAGAAAAAGTTTCCACCTTTCTCTCGTCTACTCTTCGACGATTTGTAAAATCGATGCTCGTGAATCTTGCTAGTTTCGATCTAAAACGATGTATCCCGTTGTTTTGAGCCGGAATACAAGTTTTCACGCAGTTATGAGAGAAAAAGTTTCCACCTTTCTCTCGTCTACTCTTCGACGACTTGTAAAATCGATGCTCGTGAATCTTGCTAGTTTCGATCTAAAACGATGTATCCCTTTGTTTTGAGCCGGAATACAAGTTTTCGCGCAGATCTGAGAGAAAATGTGTCCACCTTTCTCTCGTGTACTCTTCGACGACTTGTAAAATCGATGCTCGAGAATCTTGCTAGTTTCGATCTAAAACGATGTATCCCGTTGTTTTGAGCCGGAATAAAAGTTTTCGCGCAGTTCCGAGATAAAAAGTTTTCAGCTCTCCCTCGTTTACTCTTCGACGACTTGTAAAATCGATGCTCGTGAATCTTGCTAGTTTCGATCTAAAACGATGTATCCCTTTGTTTTGAGCCGGAATACAAGTTTTCGCGCAGATCTGAGAGAAAAAGTTTCCACCTTTTTCTCGTGTACTCTTCGACGACTTGTAAAATCGATGCTCGTGAATCTTGCTAGTTTCGATCTAAAACGATGTATCCTATTGTTTTGAGCCGGAGTACAAGTTTTCGCGCAGTTCTGAGAGAAAAAGTTTCCACCTTTCTCTCGTCTACTCTTCGACGACTTGTAAAATCGATGCTCGAGAATCTTGCTAGTTTCGATCTAAAACGATGTATCCCGTTGTTTTGAGCCGGAATACAAGTTTTCGCGCAGTTCTGAGAGAAAAAGTTTTCAGCTCTCTCTCGTCTACTCTTCGACGACATGTAAAATCGATGCTCGAGAATCTTGCTAGTTTCGTTCTAAAACGATGTATTCCGTTGTTTTGAGCCGGAATACAAGTTTTCGCGCAGTTATGAGAGAAAAAGTTTCCACCTTTCTCTCGTCTACTCTTCGACGACTTGTAAAATCGATGCTCGAGAATCTTGCTAGTTTCGATCTAAAACGATGTATCCCGTAGTTTTGAGCCGGAGTACAAGTTTTCGCGCAGTTCTGAGAGAAAATTTTCCACCTTTCTCTCGTCTACTCTTCGACGACTTGTAAAATCGATGCTCCTTAATCTTGCTAGTTTCGATCTAAAACGATGTATCCCGTTGTTTGGAGCCGGAGTACAAGTTTTCGCGCAGTTATGAGAGAAAAAGTTTCCACCTTTCTCTCGTCTACTCTTCGACGACTTGTAAAATCGATGCTCGAGAATCTTGCTAGTTTCGATCTAAAACGATGTATCCCGTTGTTTTGAGCCGGAATACAAGTTTTCGCGCAGTTCTGAGAGAAAAAGTTTCCACCTTTCTATCGTCTACTCTTCGACGACTTGTAAAATCGATGCTCGAGAATCTTGCTAGTTTCGATCTAAACTATGTATCCCGTTGTTTTGAGCCGGAAAACAAGTTTTCGCGCAGTTCTCAGAGAAAAAGTTTCCACCTTTCTCTCGTCTACTCTTCGACGACTTGTAAAATCGATGCTCGTGAATCTTGCTAGTTTCGATCTAAAACGATGTATCCCGTTGTTTTGAGCCGGAATACAAGTTTTCGCGCAGTTATGAGAGAAAAAGTTTCCACCTTTCTCTCGTCTACTCTTCGACGACTTGTAAAATTGATGCTCGTGAATCTTGCTAGTTTCGATCTAAAACGATGTATCCCGTTGTTTTGAGCCGGAGTACAAGTTTTCGCGCAGTTCTGAGAGAAAAAGTTTCCAAGTTTCTCTCGTCTACTCTTCGACGTCTTGTAAAATCGATGCCCCTGAATCTTGCTAGTTTCGATCTAAAACGATGTATCCCATTGTTTTGAGCCGGAATACAAGTTTTCGTGCAGTTCTGAGAGAACAAGTTTCCACCTTTCTCTCGTCTACTCTTCGACGACTTGTAAAATCGATGCTCGAGAATCTTGCTAGTTTCGATCTAAAACAATGTATCCCGTTGTTTTGAGCCGGAATACAAGTTTTCGCGCAGTTCTGAGAGAAAAAGTTTCCACCTTTCTCTCGTCTACTCTTCGACGACTTGTAAAATCGATGCTCGATAATCTTGCTAGTTTTGATCTAAAACGATGTATCCCATCGTTTTGAGCCGGAGTACAAGTACGCGCAGTTCTGAGAGAAAGTTTCCACCTTTCTCTCGTCGACTCTTCGACGACTTGTAAAATCGATGCTCCTGAATCTTGCTAGTTTCGATCTAAAACGATGTATTCCGTTGTTTTGAGCCGGAATACAAGTTTCGCGCAGTTCTGAGAGAAAAAGTTTCCACCTTTCTCTCGTCTACTCTTCGACGACTTGTAAAATCGATGCTCGTGAATCTTGCTAGTTTCGATCTAAAACGATGTATCCCGTTGTTTTGAGCCGGAGTACAAGTTTTCGCGCAGTTCTGAGAGAAAAAGTTTCCAAGTTTCTCTCGTCTACTCTTCGACGTCTTGTAAAATCGATGCCCCTGAATCTTGCTAGTTTCGATCTAAAACGATGTATCCCGTTGTTTTGAGCCGGAATACAAGTTTTCGCGCAGTTCTGAGAGAAAAAGTTTCCACCTTTCTCTCGTCTACTCTTCGACGACTTGTAAAATGGGATGCTCGAGAATCTTGCTAGTTTCGATCTAAAACGATGTATCTCGTTGTTTTGAGCCGGAATACAAGTTTTCGCGCAGTTCTGAGAGAAAAAGTTTCCACGTTTCTCTCGTCTACTCTTCGACGACTTGTAAAATCGATGCTCGAGAATCTTGCTAGTTTCGATCTAAAACTATGTATCCCGTTGTTTTGAGCCGGAATACAAGTTTTCGCGCAGTTCTGTGAGAAAAAAGTTGCCACCTTTCTCTCGTCTACTCTTTGACGACTTGTAAAATCGATGCTCGAGAATCTTGCTAGTTTCGATCTAAAACGATGTATCCCGTTGTTTTGAGCCGGAATACAAGTTTTCGCGCAGTTATGAGAGAAAAAGTTTCCACCTTTCTCTCGTCTACTCTTCGACGACTTGTGAAATCGATGCTCATGAATCTTGCTAGTTTCGATCTAAAACGATGTATCCCTTTGTTTTGAGCCGGAATACAAGTTTTCGCGCAGATCTGAGAGAAAAAGTTTCCACCTTTCTCTCGTGTACACTTCGACGACTTGTAAAATCGATGCTCGAGAATCTTGCTAGTTTCGATCTAAAACAATGTATCCCGTTGTTTTGAGCCGGAATACAAGTTTTCGCGCAGTTCTGAGAGAAAAAGTTTCCACCTTTCTCTCGTCTACTCTTCGACGACTTGTAAAATCGATGCTCGTGAATCTTGCTAGTTTCGATCTAAAACGATGTATCCCGTTGTTTTGAGCCGGAGTACAAGTTTTCGCGCAGTTCTGAGAGAAAAAGTTTCCAAGTTTCTCTCGTCTACTCTTCGACGTCTTGTAAAATCGATGCCCCTGAATCTTGCTAGTTTCGATCTAAAACGATGTATCCCGTTGTTTTGAGCCGGAATACAAGTTTTCGCGCAGTTCTGAGAGAAAAAGTTTCCACCTTTCTCTCGTATACTCTTCGACGACTTGTAAAATGGATGCTCGAGAATCTTGCTAGTTTCGATCTAAAACGATGTATCTCGTTGTTTTGAGCCGGAATACAAGTTTTCGCGCAGTTCTGAGAGAAAAAGTTTCCACGTTTCTCTCGTCTACTCTTCGACGACTTGTAAAATCGATGCTCGAGAATCTTGCTAGTTTCGATCTAAAACTATGTATCCCGTTGTTTTGAGCCGGAATACAAGTTTTCGCGCAGTTCTGTGAGAAAAAAGTTGCCACCTTTCTCTCGTCTACTCTTTGACGACTTGTAAAATCGATGCTCGAGAATCTTTCTAGTTTCGATCTAAAACGATGTATCCCGTTGTTTTGAGCCGGAATACAAGTTTTCGCGCAGTTATGAGAGAAAAAGTTTCCACCTTTCTCTCGTCTACTCTTCGACGACTTGTAAAATCGATGCTCGTGAATCTTGCTAGTTTCGATCTAAAACGATGTATCCCTTTGTTTTGAGCCGGAATACAAGTTTTCGCGCAGTTCTGAGAGAAAACGTTTTCACCTTTCTCTCGTCTACTCTTCGACGACTTGTAAAATCGATGCTCGAGAATCTTGCTAGTTTCGATCTAAAACGATGTATCTCGTTGTTTTGAGCCGGAGTACAAGTTTTCGCGCAGTTCTGAGAGAAAAAGTTTCCACCTTTCTCTCGTCTACTCTTCGACGACTTGTAAAATCGATGCTCCTGAATCTTGCTAGTTTCGATCTAAAACGATGTATTCCGTTGTTTTGAGCCGGAGTACAAGTTTTCGCGCAGTTATGAGAGAAAAAGTTTCCACCTTTCTCTCGTCTACTCCTCGACGACGTGTAAAATCGATGCTCGAGAATCTTGCTAGTTTCGATCTAAAACGATGTATCCCGTTGTTTTGAGCCGGAATACAAGTTTTCGCGCAGTTCTGAGAGAAAAAGTTTCCACCTTTCTATCATCTACTCTTCGACGACTTGTAAAATCGATGCTCGAGAATCTTGCTAGTTTCGATCTAAACTATGTATCCCGTTTTTTTGAGCCGGAATACAAGTTTTCGCGCAGTTCTCAGAGAAAAAGTTTCCACCTTTCTCTCGTCTACTCTTCGACGACTTGTAAAATCGATGCTCGAGAATCTTGCTAGTTTCGATCTAAAACGATGTATCTCGTTGTTTTGAGCCGGAATACAAGTTTTCGCGCAGTTCTGAGAGAAAAAGTTTCCACGTTTCTCTCGTCTACTCTTCGACGACTTGTAAAATCGATGCTCGAGAATCTTGCTAGTTTCGATCTAAAACTATGTATCCCGTTGTTTTGAGCCGGAATACAAGTTTTCGCGCAGTTCTGTGAGAAAAAAGTTGCCACCTTTCTCTCGTCTACTCTTTGACGACTTGTAAAATCGATGCTCGAGAATCTTGCTAGTTTCGATCTAAAACGATGTATCCCGTTGTTTTGAGCCGGAATACAAGTTTTCGCGCAGTTATGAGAGAAAAAGTTTCCACCTTTCTCTCGTCTACTCTTCGACGACTTGTAAAATCGATGCTCGTGAATCTTGCTAGTTTCGATCTAAAACGATGTATCCCTTTGTTTTGAGCCGGAATACAAGTTTTCGCGCAGATCTGAGAGAAAAAGTTTCCACCTTTCTCTCGTGTACACTTCGACGACTTGTAAAATCGATGCTCGAGAATTTTGCTAGTTTCGATCTAAAACGATGTATCCCGTTGTTTTGAGCCGGAATACAAGTTTTCGCGCAGTTCTGAGAGAAAACGTTTTCACCTTTCTCTCGTCTACTCTTCGACGACTTGTAAAATCGATGCTCGAGAATCTTGCTAGTTTCGATCTAAAACGATGTATCTCGTTGTTTTGAGCCGGAGTACAAGTTTTCGCGCAGTTCTGAGAGAAAAAGTTTCCACCTTTCTCTCGTCTACTCTTCGACGACTTGTAAAATCGATGCTCCTGAATCTTGCTAGTTTCGATCTAAAACGATGTATTCCGTTGTTTTGAGCCGGAGTACAAGTTTTCGCGCAGTTATGAGAGAAAAAGTTTCCACCTTTCTCTCGTCTACTCCTCGACGACGTGTAAAATCGATGCTCGAGAATCTTGCTAGTTTCGATCTAAAACGATGTATCCCGTTGTTTTGAGCCGGAATACAAGTTTTCGCGCAGTTCTGAGAGAAAAAGTTTCCACCTTTCTATCATCTACTCTTCGACGACTTGTAAAATCGATGCTCGAGAATCTTGCTAGTTTCGATCTAAACTATGTATCCCGTTTTTTTGAGCCGGAATACAAGTTTTCGCGCAGTTCTCAGAGAAAAAGTTTCCACCTTTCTCTCGTCTACTCTTCGACGACTTGTAAAATCGATGCTCGAGAATCTTGCTAGTTTCGATCTAAAACGATGTATCCCGTTGTTTTGAGCCGGAGTACAAGTTTTCGCGCAGTTCTGATCGAAAAAGTTTCCACCTTTCTCTCGTCTACTCTTCGACGACTTGTAAAATCGATGCTCCTGAATCTTGCTAGTTTCGATCTAAAACGATGTATTCCGTTGTTCTGAGCCGGAATACAAGTTTTCGCGCAGTTCTGAGAGAAAAAGTTTCCACCTTTCTCTCGTCTACTCTTCGACGACTTGTAAAATTGATGCTCGAGAATCTTGCTAGTTTCGATCTAAACTATGTATCCCGTTGTTTTGAGCCGGAATACAAGTTTTCGCGCAGTTCTCAGAGAAAAAGTTTCCACCTTTCTCTCGTCTACTGTTCGACGACTTGTAAAATCGATGCTGGAGAATCTTGCTAGTTTCGATTTTAAACGATGTATCCCGTTGTTTTGAGCCGGAGTACAAGTTTTCGCGCAGTTCTGAGAGAAAAAGTTTCCACCTTTCTCTCGTCTACTCTTCGACGACTTGTAAAATCGATGCTCCTGAATCTTGCTAGTTTCGATCTAAAACGATGTATTCCGTTGTTTTGAGCCGGAATACAAGTTTTCGCGCAGTTCTGAGAGAAAAAGATTCCAACTTTCTCTCGTCTACTCTTCGACGACTTGTAAAATTGATGCTCGAGAATCTTGCTAGTTTCGATCTAAACTATGTATCCCGTTGTTTTGAGCCGGAATACAAGTTTTCGCGCAGTTATGAGAGAAAAAGTTTCCACCTTTCTCTCGTCTACTCTTCGACGACTTGTAAACTCGATGCTCGTGAATCTTGCTAGTTTTGATCTAAAACGATGTATCCCTTTGTTTTGAGCCGGAATACAAGTTTTCGCGCAGATCTGAGAGAAAACGTTTCCACCTTTCTCTCGTGTACTCTTCGACGACTTGTAAAATCGATGCTCAAGAATCTTGCTAGTTTCGATCTAAAACGATGTATCCCGTTGTTTTGAGCCAGAATACAAGTTTTCGCGCAGTTCTGAGAGAAAAAGTTTCCACCTTTCTCTCGTCTACTCTTCGACGAATTGTAAAATTGATGCTCGTGAATCTTGCTAGTTTCGACCTAAACCAAGTATCCCTTTGTTTTGAGCCGGAGTACAAGTTTTCGCGCAGTTCTGAGAGAAAATTTTCCAAGTTTCTCTCGTCTACTCTTCGACGTCTTGTAAAATCGATGCCCCTGAATCTTGCTACTTTCGATCTAAAACGATGTATCCCATTGTTTTGAGCCGGAATACAAGTTTTCGCGCAGTTCTGAGAGAACAAGTTTCCACCTTTCTCTCGTCTACTCTTCGACGACTTGTAAAATCGATGCTCGAGAATCTTGCTAGTTTCGATCTAAAACGATGTATCCCGTTGTTTTGAGCCGGAATACAAGTTTTCGCGCAGTTCTGAGAGAAAAAGTTTCCACCTTTCTCTCGTCTACTCTTCGACGACTTGTAAAATCGATGCTCGAAAATCTTGCTAGTTTCGATCTAAAACGACGTATCCCGTTGTTTTGAGCCGGAGTACAAGTTTTCGCGCAGTTCTGAGAGAAAGTTTCCACCTTTCTCTCGTCGACTCTTCGACGACTTGTAAAATCGATGCTCCTGAATCTTGCTAGTTTCGATCTAAAACGATGTATTCCGTTGTTCTGAGCCGGAATACAAGTTTTCGCGCAGTTCTGAGAGAAAAAGTTTCCACCTTTCTCTCGTCTACTCTTCGACGACTTGTAAAATTGATGCTCGAGAATCTTGCTAGTTTCGATCTAAACTATGTATCCCGTTGTTTTGAGCCGGAATACAAGTTTTCGCGCAGTTCTCAGAGAAAAAGTTTCCACCTTTCTCTCGTCTACTGTTCGACGACTTGTAAAATCGATGCTGGAGAATCTTGCTAGTTTCGATCTAAAACGATGTATCCCGTTGTTTTGAGACGGAATACAAGTTTTCGCGCAGTTCTGTGAGAAAAAAGTTGCCACCTTTCTCTCGCCTACACTTCGACGACTTGTAAAATCGATGCTCGTGAATCTTGCTAGTTTCGATCTAAAACGATGTATCCCGTTGTTTTGAGCCGGAATACAAGTTTTCGCGCAGTTCTGAGAGAAAAAGTTTCCACCTTTCTCTCGTCTACTCTTCGACGACTTGTAAAATCGATGCTCGATAATCTTGCTAGTTTCGATCTAAAATGATGTATCCCGTCGTTTTGAGCCGGAGTACAAGTTTTCGCGCAGTTCTGAGAGAAAAAGTTTCCACCTTTCTCTCGTCGACTCTTCGACGACTTGTAAAATCGATGCTCCTGAATCTTGCTAGTTTCGATCTAAAACAATGTATTCCGTTGTTTGAGCCGGAATACAAGTTTTCGCGCAGTTCTGAGAGAAAAAGTTTCCACCTTTCTCTCGTCTACTCTTCGACGACTTGTAAAATCGATGCTCGTGAATCTTGCTAGTTCGATCTAAAACGATGTATCCCGTTGTTTTGAGCCGGAGTACAAGTTTTCGCGCAGTTCTGAGAGAAAAAGTTTCCAAGTTTCTCTCGTCTACTCTTCGACGTCTTGTAAAATCGATGCCCCTGAATCTTGCTAGTTTCGATCTAAAACGATGTATCCCGTTGTTTTGAGCCGGAATACAAGTTTTCGCGCAGTTCTGAGAGAAAAAGTTTCCACCTTTCTCTCGTCTACTCTTCGACGACTTGTAAAATGAATGCTCGAGAATCTTGCTAGTTTCGATCTAAAACGATGTATCTCGTTGTTTTTGAGCCGGAATACAAGTTTTCGCGCAGTTCTGAGAGAAAAAGTTTCCACGTTTCTCTCGTCTACTCTTCGACGACTTGTAAAATCGATGCTCGAGAATCTTGCTAGTTTCGATCTAAAACTATGTATCCCGTTGTTTTGAGCCGGAATACAAGTTTTCGCGCAGTTCTGTGAGAAAAAAGTTGCCACCTTTCTCTCGTCTACTCTTCGACGACTTGTAAAATCGATGCTCGAGAATCTTGCTAGTTTCGATCTAAAACGATGTATCCGTTGTTTTGAGCCGGAATACAAGTTTTCGCGCAGTTATGAGAGAAAAAGTTTCCACCTTTCTCTCGTCTACTCTTCGACGACTTGTAAAATCGATGCTCGAGAATCTTGCTAGTTTCGATCTAAAACTATGTATCCCGTTGTTTTGAGCCGAAATACAAGTTTTCGCGCAGTTCTCAGAGAAAAAGTTTCCACCTTTCTCTCGTCTACTGTTCGACGACTTGTAAAATCGATGCTCGAGAATCTTGCTAGTTTCGATCTAAAACGATGTATCCCGTTGTTTTGAGACGGAATACAAGTTTTCGCGCAGTTCTGTGAGAAAAAAGTTGCCACCTTTCTATCATCTACTCTTCGACGACTTGTAAAATCGATGCTCGAGAATCTTGCTAGTTTCGATCTAAACTATGTATCCCGTTTTTTTGAGCCGGAATACAAGTTTTCGCGCAGTTCTCAGAGAAAAAGTTTCCACCTTTCTCTCGTCTACTCTTCGACGACTTGTAAAATCGATGCTCGAGAATCTTGCTAGTTTCGATCTAAAACGATGTATCCCGTTGTTTTGAGCCGGAGTACAAGTTTTCGCGCAGTTCTGATCGAAAAAGTTTCCACCTTTCTCTCGTCTACTCTTCGACGACTTGTAAAATCGATGCTCCTGAATCTTGCTAGTTTCGATCTAAAACGATGTATCCCGTTGTTTTGAGACGGAATACAAGTTTTCGCGCAGTTCTGTGAGAAAAAAGTTGCCACCTTTCTATCATCTACTCTTCGACGACTTGTAAATCGATGCTCGAGAATCTTGCTAGTTTCGATCTAAACTATGTATCCCCGTTTTTTTGAGCCGGAATACAAGTTTTCGCGCAGTTCTCAGAGAAAAGTTTCCACCTTTCTCTCGTCTACTCTTCGACGACTTGTAAAATCGATGCTCGAGAATCTTGCTAGTTTCGATCTAAAACGATGTATCCCGTTGTTTTGAGCCGGAGTACAAGTTTTCGCGCAGTTCTGATCGAAAAAGTTTCCACCTTTCTCTCGTCTACTCTTCGACGACTTGTAAAATCGATGCTCCTGAATCTTGCTAGTTTCGATCTAAAACGATGTATTCCGTTGTTCTGAGCCGGAATACAAGTTTTCGCGCAGTTCTG